>NW_010166412.1:76201-149344 GCF_000695765.1 Mesitornis unicolor
TGCTGGGATGTTAACGCATTTAAATTATCTCAAGTGGGGTATCTTCTGACTGCTGACCCCGTTCAAGCCTCTCAAATCCACAACCTCCTCTACCGCTGCTTTCACAGAAGAGTGTGCATAACAGATGTGCCTCGTCTTTTGCAGGGTGGTCTAGACTGTCATGGTGGGTTAGAAATAAAATGTATTAATAATTGATGTTCGTAACAGCACTATTATTACTAGTGTTATTTATTCACAGCTGCTTTGATCCTCCTTTTTCAGTCTCTGCTGCAGTGCAAGGGGCTCTGCAAAACTCGTGATTTGAGGCCCTGGTGGGGAGGGTGAGCAGAGGCAGAGAAGTTCTCCATGCAGAGCAAACACAGCATGTGAGGGTGATTTCTGCTGGGAAAAGGGCAAGGGAAGGCAATGAGGGGAAAAAGAGAAAATGTCTTTGAGGCCAAGAGTGCCTCTCTGGTTAAACAAACTTTTGTAGTCAAAAAAAAAAAAAAAGGTTGCAAGAGAGGAGGGCACAGTGAAGAGAGATGGAGGGTGAGAACAGGAGTTCAGCAGCACAGGTGTGAAGATCTGGTGGTGAGGATGGGGTGGAGTTGCTGTGCATGCAGCCCAGGCAGCAAGGTGGAGGTTTCAGGCTTAACCAGAGCTGTTTTGCTGCTGTGGCGATACCCGACGCCTGCCTGGGAGAAAGCCTGGGCGCATCCCCTGCCTCCTGAGGGCTGCAAGGATCCCAGCTTGTGTGTGTGTGCTGACAGAGGTGAGATCTTAAATGAGTTTGCAAATAGAAACTGTATCCTAGTTGAAAAAGGGGCAGTATGTGGGGGAGAAAAAAATCTCCCTGAACTGCTGGTATGAGAGGGTGCTTTATTCCAGGCAGACTTCTAAAATACCTGTTTGCGATCGCTGTTCCCAGCATTTATCAGAGAGCATGCCCTGAGCCAAGTTATGATGCTTCTCAGGTTTTCATTCCCAGGACCAACCCACCCTCAGTGTTCATTAGCAAATAAAAGCACTGCATGACCCACATGCTTGGCTCGCAGCACCCCACCATCTTGTGAGCATTTGAAGGTACAGTGCAACTTGCATAGATTTCCCAAGCAAGCTCAGTAATTTGATGTTTGGAGAGTTTGAGCCAGCTGGTCCCTCTTCCAAGAGAAACACTGCACATTCACCCACTTTACCTTTAAAACAAGAGAGGAAAAGGCTTCGTATGGCTTGTGTTTTCTGGTCTCTCCCATGGGGCTGCATAACTGCCCTTCTGAAGTTTCTTTTACAATAGAATAGTGGCTTTCAACTTTTCTCTTCTTGAGTTCCCTTAAAAAATAAATCACTGAAGTGCTTCCCAGTAGAGGGAATTTAACCCTGCTTGGAGATTGGCTTGGGTTGTTCATAGTTACCTTTTGCGGACTCTTCTAGAAGTACTCAAAGTACCACAAACTGGCAATCAGTGCTGTAGAAACTTGGATGACTGCTGCAATGACACGGGTTTCCTACACTCAGAGAGGGACAGGCTCTCCACCATCTTTTTTTATCCATCCCAGCTTTGGATTTGTGAAAAGGCTGGGAGGAATCGGAGCTGCTGCTAGACTTCACCAGTTTGAAAAGGCTAAGGGGGAAGTGAAATGTGCTTGAAGCAGCCTCTGGGGACGTTGATGAATGAACATCTGGTAAAAATTAAGCATTACTTACTGCAATAGAAAAGCAAAATGCAAGGTGGCTAACAGCCAAGAGAGAGCTGGTGATCCAGAGTGGATTGCATTCTGAAAACTGCACAGAGGTCTCTCCTGCTGCCTCTACCTCGAGCCTTACCAGACTAAATACAGCACAGATGGTACCTACTGCCACTTCTCGGGCTTTCCCAGCCCCATTATATTGATCTTCTCTAGACCATCAGGCATCTTCTTTCTAAAGTCCTAACCAGTACTGTGAAGTGACCTGAAACCACGACAGAGGACACATGAACACATGTATTTTATTTAGGTGGTCAAATTGTGTGATGCATTTCAGGAAGTTGGTCGTCATAGGAGGAGTTATCAGAAAATGGAGTCCCCGTATGTAAGCATGGCCCAAGATAAGTTTTAAAACTGGTGAAAATAGCCATCTGATATTTAAATAGCTTTCTTCTTAAACACTGCATCCTCAGCTGATGGGTCCATCCAGTTTCTGGCTTTCAGTTTCAATGTGTGAATTTTCTCGATGCTTTCTTTTGTATCCTGGCCAAATTTGTTTCAAATCATGATGAATCCCTCTCTGTCTTACTGGATTAAGGTAACTATTCTGTTTACAGTGCAGCAAAGTTAATTGTTAAGGAACCAGAAGGTCTGGGTTTCTAAGAAACTTCTGAATTTTCTAAAGAGCTTAATGAAATAGTTTTGGTAAATCGACAGTATTCTCTATGAAAACAAATTAGACAAATCACGTGTTCACTGCTGTCAGGTGTCAACGGTGGCTTGATTAATGCACAGCAGTGTTGTCTGGCTGGCTGATTGTAGCTGTCCATAAAATCTTGCATTTGAATTTGGGGTTGTACGTTAATGAGCTAGGGAGCATTTTTCACTCCTAACGATGGTCCAGCTCCAAATTTTGACTGCTCTTCAGAATTTGGAAAAGTGAAAGCTAAGTGATTCGATTTGGATGTGTTGTCTTTGCAAGGGAGGACACTCTGTTCTTGCAAATGCTTTTCAACAAGGGGTTTTGCTTTGCCTGGTTTCTTCTGAGATGGGATATCCCGCTTCAGCTCAGGGCTGGTGCACCACCAAAGCCCCTTTGCCTAACCATGACCCTCAACCTCTAGCCCTGTCTCACCACCAGTTGAGAAGACTGGGATCTCTAGGAAGGTTATAAAAAGTCCATACAAGCCTCTGTTTCAGGATTATTCTCTTACAATACAATGGTGAAAAGCCATTTTGATGGCAAAACCAGATGTGTGGCTTATAGACATACTTCAGCAACAACTTTCAGCGTATCTGTCATATACTTTTTTGATTAAACTGCAGAGAATTGTGTTTCTTTTAAGCAGGTGTAGAGTACCACAGAAAGTAATGTCATCTTTGCATGTAGTCCTGTGGTTGCAAGACTGCAGTCAAATTTTGTGCGTATAGGTGTAATTTCTATGGTGGATGACAATGATTTTGCTGGAAGCTCTTTCTACTGAATGATGGCCTGGGATATTTGGTGTATTATTCTGTACTTATCAGAAGGACGTTCCAGTTCCTGTCTGAGATGAGCGCTCTGCTTCATGTGAGCAGTTTTATACACTGTCACAGGGCAGGCAAGGCTCATTTGCAGGACGAGGTCACCCACGCACCTGAGCTGACCTCCACAAACCTACCCGGGTAATTATTTCAGGTAGTATTTAGTGCCCCAAGTGTACAATGAGCTTGCCAAATACAGGAAAAAGTATTTTCTCTGAAAAGCATATTTCAGGTGCACTGTGTGTCGATCCCTATTTATTTCTAGTCTTTCTCACTTTCCAGCTGATTTTTGACCAATTTAAATAAATTGGCCTTTGGGGTTTTTGAGATAGAAGGGAATAAAGATGCAACTAAAATGTCATGAAAACCGCTGGGTTGACTCTAGGGATCTCTGCACCGTGTTATCTTTCCTTTTATCTAAAACTCTGTTCTGATGTGCTTTGATCCTTGAGGATTTTTAAAACATGCTTTTTTACGTGCAAATGGCCACTAAAAAGTTTACAGATTTGCAGCATGTGTGCTGTGTAAGGCTTGGCTTTTGATATGTGACTGTATCCACAAAAAAGTCCTTGAGCCCTCTAGGCAAGCTTACTTTGTGTGATAATGCCTGGGTCTTACACAGTGTGCGTTGTCTCTGGATATTGAGGCTTTTTAAGGATTTGGTTTAATTTTCCTCATTTTGCAGATGGGGGTGGTAATGGGAACTGGGAAATAGGTGGTTTTTTACATGGGAATGGGGAGAGAAGAAGAGGGAATAATTTTCATTTCCAGAAGGGCTGGGGTGTGGAGGCACAAACAGCAACTGCCTTGACTGAAAACCCAGTCTTGTCCTCCGTTGTATCGCCTATGTTTTTTCTCCTGGTCATGCAGGCCCACAGCTGATGAGATACACTATGTCTGGTGTTTGGTTTACGTGAACATTTATTCCTATTTTGCAGAGGTTTTTGGTATCTCAAGACATGTTTATTGTGCCTTAAAATCCAATTTTCCCTTGCATGATTTTCAGCCTCTGGAGGTCTTTTGATATCTCAGTCGAAACCAAAGCCTGGTCTTTCTGTTTGGCTCTGGCGGACTTTACTTAGGCTAAACAAAGGAAAAAAAAATCAGTGGAGCTTTTCTCTTTATTTGTACTGCAGCCTTTTTTGGTTCTGGTGGAACAGGAGTATGGTGCAAGGCTGCAGTGAATGCAGCACAAGTGGCAGTGGAGGAGAAACAGAAGGAAGGGTGTTATCTCTTTCTGACTGCACGTTTAGAGTATGCATCCTACAGCTGAACGTTTTCATATGCTTAACTAATTTGTTGTAAAACAAGGCTAACTGACAGCAATATTCTAAGGAATCTTAACTGGAAATGGTCATGCAAATTACTTGGCACCTTTCGGTGACCAACAAAGCCATTAGTTTCCTTGGAGAATACTGAGAGGAGCATTAATTAAATCAACAGGCATGGAAACGAGTGGTAGATAAGCAGCTGTTCTGAGAGAAGAAAAAACATAGATTCATGAAGCAGGACACACGATTTATAGGGAAGAGGGAAATCCTCTAAATACTTTGATAGTGGCATCCGGTAGTGAGAGTCTCCTCTTCCCTAATCTTTCTAGCAGCCTCTTGAAAAGAGACAGAGATCAGGAAGGCGAGCACTGGTCTTGGTGACCCTTCTCTTCCCACCACCTCCTGAGAACTGGCAGAGCTCCCCTGCACCAGCAGGTGCGTCTCTCCTGCCATCTGTACTGCATGCAACGAGGCGAAGGCGCCAAATTTCAGCCAGGGTCTGGTGAGAGACTTGTTCTGCTCAGGGTGGGAGACTGAGCAGAAACAGAGCTCCTTCCCACTCACTCACCTTCCAGCATGCTTTTCTGTGCACGGTGCTGCTAGTGTCTGGGTGACATGGGGTGACGATGGTGCTCGTGGCCCAGAGCTGCCGTATGATTAGAGTGGGGGTCCCTTAATTAATTTATCGGGTCGGGCAGAGCAAGGAGCTCAAAAAATGAGGCAGAGAAGAATCGTGACACAGTGAGGAGTTGCAGCCCCGATATGTTCTTCTTTTGCTCCTCTTCAGCTAGCGGTTGGCTCTGTTTTTTCCCAGTGCACTGCTCAGAGCTGCTATAAACTGCAATCAAACTTGATCTTGCCAAATGCAAGTTAAAAAGTTGGAACATTTCTCAAATCTTTTTTAAAATTACTTTAAGGCACTTTCACCCCAGTATTTTCTCCTCTTTATTTTTTTCTTCTCCTGTGGTTCATGAAGTGATCCTGTGCCTCCTGTGCATGAGAAAAAATGCAAGCATTATGTTCATAACACGTGAGATCACACAGAGCTACTTTTTGCTGGCACATTTGTACAAGCTCCTATTCTGCATATTGGAATATTTTCATGCTGGCTTCCAAAATTCATGAGCAAGGGCAAGCTAGGTTTTTGTGTTGGACAGAAATCAAAGGATCTGGAAATGTAGCCAGTGTCTGTAGAATAAAAGCATTTATCACATGCAGCAGTATGTAAATGTGTTTATTAGGAATGTGTATGTCCCTTGTTAGCGTGTGTCTTAGTGACACAGTATCTTTGATTCCGACAATGGTCCTGTGAAACATAATAGCGCTGGTTTTCCCATTTTGCAGTGCTTCATCCTAAATAATATCCCCTTCACATTATTTCTCTTGGCCCCCCTTCAGACATACTATTACTTTATTTTCTTACTAGCCATTCAGTGATGTGGTTGATCTTCGTTTTCATATCCTGCAGGCCAGATCAACTACTTCCTGAAAAATATTTGTCCAAGGGGGGATGCAAGGCAGGACAGAGATTTCTGACAGGTTCTGTTTTCTGCGCACAAGCTAGATGGTGATGAGGCAGGAGAAACTTGTGGAATAGCCTTAGAGGCAGCCGCATTGGGGATGATCAGGAAATTCTCTTTTGGAAATCTTTCAGTGCTGCCTCTATGTTTAAAAGAAGCAAATGGCACCTACCCTCCAAAAAAACCAAACAGAAACAAGATGTGGATGTAGTGAGCAAGGGAGGCTTGCTAAACCGAGGTAAGAAACACGATCGGACTGACAGCTGGTTAAAGCTGGAGGTGCTGTGGTGCAGGGGTGCTCTGTAGGAACATTTTCTGAAGTACCCAGAGAGCTTTTGTTGTAGTCTTTACCTTGAACCACATCTGTGCAGCATCTGTTTTTTTTAAAAGCACATACCTGTCATTAAGTGTACCTAATTAGACTTAATTTAATCTGAAACTCTGTTTAATTTTTTATCATGACTGTACAGACCTGGTTGCTTTTCTGTGAAGAAATTTTGTTTAGGAGTGTGCTTATAGCAAGTGAGTCTGCTTACAGCAAGTGAGTCTGCCCTAAAACGTAAGATCAAATATTATTGAAAATAGGGTGAAGATTTCTGAAGAAACACCTTCCACTTGATAACCTGATTCTGGCAGGAAAGGTTTCTTCATGTCACAAAGTTTGCCTGATCCAACCAAACGTCCCGTTCATGTAGCGGTACTTTAAAGTGAGTTAAATAGAGCATCTGTCTAGCATGTTTGCTGCCAGAGCCTGTGCAAGGCAAAGGGTGCAGATCAGCCTCTCTGTGCCTCTCTCTTGTGGTCACCAGGCTGTCACTACCAGAACGCAAACGTAGCATAGCATCTGTCAAATTTTTCTTCTTTTCAACTTTTGAAAGGTGTCCTGAAGGCTGTAAACTGGAGAGTAGCGAGCTTGAGCCAGGGTGGCTTTGGGAGAAAGGGGAAAGTAAATAAAAAGCGCAGACTGCAGCTCAGGATATAAAAATCCCTTCCTTCCTGTCAGCAGCAGCACAGGGACGAAGATTGGTGCGGTGACCGGTGTTCACCCACTGGTGACTTTCCCAGCAGCTGTCATAATGTTATTCTTTTCAGCAGTCTCTTTTGTTTTTGTTAAGAAATTATTTCAAACATTTCAGCCCTGATCCTGTGAGAAGGAATTAAAAAGTTTTGGCAGCTGGGCTTTATCCGCCCCTCCCTTCCCTTCCCCCAAAACTGTTCCTTGTGGAGCTTTGGCCTTAATTACTGTCCACCCTGTCCCCGGGCGCAGGGCAGCCGGGGAGCTGAGCGATGCCTGGGTGAGTGGAAATGGCAATGCCCTGTGGCGAAGCAGCTGTAATAGACTTTCCTGCTGTGAATGAGGGAGGCCTTAATGAGAATTGAAGATTTATTCTTGCTGTGGGATATGGTTCAAAAGATGGCACTGGTTGTGGTGGGCTCTTGTGCTGGGGATGCGCTGACACCATGGCAAGCGCTGGGAAGGGGAGGAAGGAGGGGGTTTGTCATTGTTGCTTTAGCTGTTTGTTGAAATGAGGCAAGGGTTAGTAGAAAGGCCCCAAGGACTGGTTCACTGCGTGTTTTCTTCAGTGTTTGTGTCTGGCAGTAGGTGGAGGCCTGTGCTGGTGCCCTGGTTAGCTTGGCCCTGACACCCAGCAGCGCCAGTGTGGTTAATGTGGTTGGAAAAGCCTGGGCTGAGCTCACCTAGCCGAGCCACCTGGCGGGGGCTGCTGGGCGGGGGGGGGCCGAGGAAACCGGGGCGGAGCCCCCCTAGCCGAGCCACCTGGCGGGTGCTGCTGGCCGGAGGGGAGCTGAGGAAACCTCTCCCTGATGGGGCCTCTACAGGCTGTGTTCAGGCCGGGGGGAGAGCCTGAAGGCCTACCCCACCCATCCCCAGCAAAGGGAGCTTTGCTTCTGCAGTGCTCCCTTCCTTTAGAAGTCTCACTGCTGTCCTGTGTCTCTGGGCTGCTTTGTCCTGGAGAAGCCGTGAGTCTGAGGCCCTCACGTACCGAGGGGCTGCAGCGAGCGTGTGGGGAGAAGGCCAGTGAGAGGTGAGTCGGAGCGGCGGCTGGGATGAAATAAAAAGTTTGTGAGGAAAAGCTGTCAGGATTGTATTTGAGGATGAAACTTTTGGAGCATGGATGACCTTGAAGGAGGGGAGAAGAAGGAGCAGCGTTGAGAAATAGAGGCCTAGAAAAGTGGTGGAGTGCACATGGAAACGGGCAGGTGAGGTAGAGCCCTTGAGGGAGCCAGGCAGGAAAACGCTGCCACAAAGCTGTTGAAAACACGGAGCCAGGCAGCTTTGGTGCCCCTTGTAGGGGCTTTGTGAGGGCAATTTGTCTCGGAGTTGGTAGGGTCCCATGAGGATCTGGGGAGCCATGCTGCTCTGTGAAATAAACGGAGCAGGTTTCACACCATTTCTGTTGTACCTGCAGCAGCCATCTGCAAGCTGTCGGCTGGAGATCAAGGGCACTGTCTAAGAAATTGTTGATGAAAATGAAAGCACAATAAGGATGCTCAAGTCAGCTGGTACAAAGTGGAAAAGATAAGAAAAGAGGGAAAAGAAATGCAACCGAGGGAGGGAGGGCGTGTTCTTTCTGCTGGAGTGGTGCTGCTCCTACAGCATGTAGAGGGAATGGATGCACTTCTGTGGCACTTTGGGATCCTCAGTCTCTGGAGACCTTGTTTCCCCCCCCCCAGCTAATTTTGCACAAAAGATCATGGCCTGATGTGGTCATGGCTGATTTGCAACTCCCTGCCTGGCTTTTCCCTGGTCAGGAGGGCTGTGGATCGTTCTGCTTTTGGGACTGTTTGCTCGGGGCCTCAGTTTGACTCCAGTCCACCTGCTTATTATTCACACTGGCAAAAACTGCTCGCTGCACTTTAGTTTGAAGTTAAGCTGTGATTTTTCTCATTTTCTGAGTGATTTGCCTCTTTCCTGATATAATTTAGACAGGGAAATGTAATCAATCAATCAGCATAGTAATTGCCTGTTTAGCATTGATGGCAGTTGAGAGATTGCCTTGTGTTTAACAAGCCCGCTCTAGTAGAGGCACAGATCGGAGGTCAGGACCCTCTGACTCCACGGATCCGCTCCCTGGGGGACACGTGGCTCTTTTTGGGGGGATACAGAAGGGAGCAGTGTGGTTTATTTACCTTGTATTGCTTGTTTTACTGGTGTGGTGTCCTTGAGAAGAATGGCAGTGATGTGACTTTGTGCGATCATCACTGGTTGCTTGGCTAAGGCATCATCATAGGAAGTATTTCCAGGAAAAATCACAGTAGGAGCATGGTCAAATGATCTCCCAGGTTACTTGTAGATTTAAAGGTGATATTTGCTCACCTTTGGCAAGGTAGCTTGGGGACTGTCATCCAGAACTTCAGCTGAGAAGGGATAAAGGAACATGTTTTGTATACTCTTATCTCAAGCATCTTTCTGGAGAGGAGAGCCAGTGCATTGAAACAAAGGGAAAGGACAGCTTGCCTGTAGGACACCTAGAAATCAAGTAATAGCATCAGTTGGTAAGCAGCCTGTGAAGAGAGAGAGATTATTCCAGGTACAGTTATACTTCTTGATGCTATTTTCAAAGACATTGACTTCACTTTGTCAGGTGGGTATCTTAGAGGGTTTTGGTCAACTTACTTTTCCTGTCTATCTGCATAACATCTGGCTGTCTGGCAGACATTTACAGCGCTGTCCCAAAGTCCCTCTTCAAAAAGGAATAATGCAGATAAATGGCTGTTCCCACAGAGAAGCCATTTCAAACCATTGGTCAGTGAACCACATAGTTCTGCTTCTGTAAAACCACTACTTCTGCTAGTTGCAATGCTAGAAACATGTTAAAAATGTACGGCTTTGTCCCTACCCCCATTTCCCCTTGACAGCTGCTATGTGGTGATCCCAGACAGTTAACTTACACTGCCGTGATCAGCAGGAGCTGGATGGTTGTGTTCAGCAACTGCCAAAACCTGATACATTTTTCCAACAACTTGATTTCAGAAGTTCTCCCAACAACGAAGTAATAATGAAATATGAAATCAGCAAACACTGCTTGAGATCACGACAGAAAAATAAAATAATGAAGAGGTCAGTAAGTGGCATTAAAACGTAAAATCTGAGAGCACATAAAAACAAACAAGTTTTTGGGCAGAAAACACCGATGGATTTGAGCACACCAGACATCTGAGCTCCAGTCCAGATGCCTGCAGTTGGCTGTGTCCAGTTAAACCGGGGACATGTCTCGGTGGTAAGCAGTTCTCAGTAACACCGGTATGAGCGGTTTTGTGTTTCTTATTCCCACACACGTGATGTGCTGTGCCAGTGTAAGGTTTCTAAGGTGGCTGAGCTCTTCCACATCGGTGGAAGCTGTCTGGTTACCCTCCCCTTCACCAGTTCAGGCAATTGCTCAATCCTTGGGTGGCAGTGAGCTGTTTTGCAAACCTCAGTGTCAGTTGTGCCAGCACAAAATAGTCTCCTCCCTCCTAATTTATTTATTTATTTATTTTAATATGAAATGAGGGTGTTAATTCCTTCTGCCAATCTCCATTTCCTGATATGAATGGATGTTGAAATAGTTGTGCTGCCACAACTTGCAGCAGGGAGCATGCAGTGGCATGAGGCCGGGCATGGGGTGGGCAGTAGAGGAAAGGGGAGAGCGTGACAGGAACTGCTGTAAGCCACTGTTACTGCCAAACACATCACATCACCGAACCACAGCCTAAGTGCTACTGAAAGGTTCAATAAATATTCAGCAGCAGAAATATGTCTATTGTGAATTAAATCTAGAAGAAAATAGTTAATGCAGATTTGGAGATCCGGTAGGAGGGTGCCTGTAGCTTGCTGCAGAATTGCTTTTAACAGTTGAATGGTTTTCTGCGTATTGTTCAGACTTCAGCAGCAGCTTGAAACTTGGTTTCTGAAACCTGTGTGAAGACAGTCTTTTGATTATTTAGCACCTTAAAAATATATATATATATATATATAATTTCTACTGCAGTGTAAACAGAGGAAATAAGCAGTTCTGAAACTATTGAGTGTCATTAAAAAGCAGCTGATGAAGATTTTGCTGTGGGTCTTTGCTTCTTGTGGTCACTGTAGAGTCTTTTTGCTGGGGTGCATACATCATTGGGTAACATACAGAAACTA
Organism: Mesitornis unicolor; assembly: GCF_000695765.1. Lineage (NCBI taxonomy): Eukaryota > Metazoa > Chordata > Aves > Mesitornithiformes > Mesitornithidae > Mesitornis > Mesitornis unicolor. The sequence goes on from NW_010166412.1 coordinate 87,321, forward strand.
CGGCAAGATACGACTCTAGAAATTACACTGAAATGCATCTAAACCAACCAAGAAGAAGAGCATAAACCTTGTCAGGTCTCTTTTTTGAAGGCTTTTTAGAGCCCTAGGTTACGTAAGAAATGAGTCGCCAGGTTTCCTACCTTGCTGGCTCCTGGTCTGATCAAACAGGGCACTGGCTCTGCTGCCCATCTCTAAAGGCTCTCCACAAACACCAGATTGCAGAGCAGGTGCTATGTGATCCCTGCTCCTGCTCTCTAGTGAGGCAATGGATTGTGTTTGCTTGTGTTTTGCAGCATCAGTTCATCTGTGTTGTAATTTAAGTAGGTTGCTTGTTCTCTGAGAAGGTTAAAAAAAAATCAAAAAATCAAAACCCTGCCTTGTGTCTTTATCAATTCGATTTTCACTACTGGGAAGTAGTTGGCACCACGCTGTGTGGCAGTATGAAGCCATGCATTGCCAGAAGGCTGGCAGGTATTTTTAGCATAGCCTGTTTGGCAAGGGAAGAGAAGTGTCCCTCTTTCCCCCCTGAAAGGAAGGAGGACTGCAGGCTGTGGTGTGGTTGGATGGTGCTCAACTGTCACTCTTTAAAGTCTTATTGGGGTAACTGGTTGCCTTCACCTATTGTTTGTAAAGAAATGTTTAATGCATGGATGCTCCAATTGCCACAGCTGTCTTAGCTTTTGCCTTTCCCTGTCTGCCTCTCCCAATTTTTTTCCTCTCTTTGTCTCAAATTAGCGCCACAATTAAAGTGTGAAGCCTGCTGGCAGCTAACTAGTAATTACTGTACAATGAAAGAGAGGAACATCTGTCAAAGCTAGGACAAGATAACAGCTGTAATTGATTGCCACATCATGAAGCTTGACCACCAGCAGATGGCTGGGGCCAGTTTTTAATAACCAATCACAGCAGTGGTCCCTGGGATTTGGTGCGACTCTTCCGAGGTGACTGTCTGTGAATTACACCTGTTCAGAAGCAGCCATGCAAGGCTCCATCCTTTGGCTTCCTTTATTTGCTTTTACTTGTTTTTGTATCTGCGCTCACCTTTGAAGCCGTACCGCAGAGCAGCATATGCCGCTGCTCTCGCTAGGTAGGGATGAGCAAGTGAGGCACTGGAGCTGCTCGCCATGGCTCGATGGGAATTGGCAACGCTTGGCGCTCTGCGGCACAGGAGGTGCCTTCAGTCACTGAAGCACTTGCGAAGAAGCACAGAAGCAAGTTCAAATTCATTGCAAAGCAGAGAGATCCCTTCAGAGGAAAGCTTTTAAAAAGCAAATGAAGGGGGGAGCCATTTACTGCAGCACATGGGCTCTTGCATCAGAATCAGCTTTGAGTGCTTGCCCTGTGGCTGTGGGGTTTGGTCCCATCCCATGTGTCCTGTCCCCCACCCAATTCACAGCTCCTGCTCTCATGTCCTGTGTTGTGTCTCGATGGCAGAGTTGACAGGAAAATGAGTTTATTACAGCATGGCAGTTCATAAAACCTGCAGCCTCAGACTAATGGAGGAACTGTCATTGTGTCCATGGCAGTGTTGACCCTCTATTTGACTGCAGTGTGAGAGCGTATCTGTGACACGTTCTCTCCTACACCAGAAATGTTACTGAAGAGGTAGGGAATGAATAATCCGGAGGAAAGGTTATAACTTGTATTACACGTAACGGCACTTGCTTTGTGGTAGCGATGAGATAAGGCCTGAGCAATCAGACAGATCTCTCCTTATTCTGCAGTTTTCCTTTTCTAGTCACATACATATGTACAGAAAACACATGGGATTTTGCTTTTCTAGTGGCTTCAGACCCAAAGGAGTAAGTGTGTGTGGCAGGGGGCTGGGGAATCTTCCGTTGTTTTCCATGAGAAAGCAGAATAATGTCTCAATGTAAATGAATCGCAGAGACTGCATGTGAATCCCAAACTCTGCTGAGAGCCTGAATAGCTGCTGCCATTCAGCTCTCCTGGTGTTCAGTCATAGGGTTAATTGTTAAACAATTAGTGCTGCCTTTCAAAGGCAATAAGACAAATTAGCTCAGGTATCTGCGCAGTTTCACCTTGCACACTGCCCTCCTCCCATCCTTGCAGTGGCTCGGTTGGACAGAGCTTCCTGGGTTATGGTGTAAAACAGCAGCTTGTTTTAAACAGTGCAATCTGTCATTAATTCAGCTAATAAATCACAGCGTAAGAACAAGAGTCTTGCAAGATTAACATCTACAATCAATTGGGAATTACAACATTGGCGTTCATAGGCAAAGCTGATCGTTAAGTCATGGAAAATTTATTACCTTACAAATCTGCTTATAAAAAGTGTTGACTTGAAGCCTTTATAGATTGTACTTACTATTATCAGATATTCACAGTTTTTTTGATGCAAGGTTAAATAACTACGGTTGTGCTCTGCGTTTTCATTGAATTACAAAAAGCAATGGGCGGTTTTCTAGGGTAGACTGAAATTTTTGTGGAATGATCTTATTCAAGTATGCTGTTCTTGTGAATTGCAATCCTCTTAGCGTGACAATACCTATGTTAAATGTCAGAGGAGGCCAAAAACATCTTGTTAAGTGTTCAAACAAATTTCAAACCATTTTTACTGGTGCAACCCGAAGTGAGATCTGTTATTTTTCCTTTGTCTGCAATGGGAGAATTCTGTCAGAGCTGTAACGCCACCATTGTCAAGGCTTTCATGTTCTGTAATAAGAAAAGAAAGTTTGTGGAAGTTTCCTGTTAAGAAAAACACTGGATATCTGTGCAAAATAAAACACAGTCCGAAGAACATACGGTACAGTGAGTCCTAGATCTGCTGTGTTAGTTTGGAGTTTCCTCCATCCCTAATATTAAGCACCTGCTTAAGTGAGAACAGTGATTCTGCACCTTAAGTATCAGTTTTTGTTGAATTTCTGTTCAAAAATTTTGAATTTCTGTTCAAAATAACCACAAGGTAACAGGACAGTGTGTATGTAATGCTAGATTTTTGTGATGTGGAGAAAATGTAGTCTTAAATGTAATTGAAATTGTTAATGGATATTCTAGTGGCAGCTCACCTTGAATGAGACTGAACAGCTGAAGCCTGGAGATAACTGGCAAAGTCTCCGTTGATTTTTTTGGTGGTGGTGGTTTTCAGCTGGATTTTTAATACTAGCAGCATTTTTTAAAACCTGCTGGTGTACAGATATGATCCTGGTACCCAGTCACTTAGCACCTGTTTAGGTCGGTAGGGGTCATTCCCCACCTTGTGGACAGGCTGCGGTGTTTGTGAAAGGCAGGAGAAGAAGTACCTAAAGGATCCCAACCCACATGTTGGTGTCTGTCTTAACCTCATTTGGGAAGACCCTTCCCTTTCGCAAAAAATATTCTGTCTCTTGCTGTAACCACCCTATTTTGTAATAACAGAGAAGCTACAGATGAAGCTGGTGCAAAGGCAGCAGTCGGTGAATGAGACCCTCAGCGTTTTGGTGCGGGATCTGGAGCCCAGCTTGGTGGCGGCTGAGGGCAGGAGAGGAGGTGATGTCAGCATCTGGGGCCTGTGCCCGTTTGGTGCCGTTCTCGCTGGCCTCACCGCCTGCTGGCAGCGGTCCCCAGAGAGAGAGCAAGGAAGTGAAGAGACGGAGGGGGAGGGCGGAGGATGTGGGGAAAACAGCTTTGAAAAAATGTGAAGGAGAGAGAGCAAATGCAGGAATCAATAAATGAAGAGCAGTCTTTATGTTGTGGGGATGGCGTGCAGTACCAGCTGGGGCTACCTGAAGCCCTTGCGGAGCTTCAGAAATCAATTCCCTGTCGCTTCCTCCCCCCGCCCCCCTTGCCTTGTTGGTGGCACCTCGGGGTTAGTGTCCTTTGCATTGATATGCATTCCAGAGCGGTGGTGACAGCAGCAGCCAGCACACTTGACATGGAGAGCCCCTTTGTGCTCCTGGCTCCCGAGCGAGCAGCAGGTCAGCGAGTGAGCAGAGTTTGAATAAGCAGCCCTTGTGTCTTCATATGTCTCTCTGATCCCTTGAACAAAACCAGCATACGAAAGGCAGTAAGGCAATGTGAAGGCCTCCTAAATGTCACCGTAATGTCAGCAGCACTGGGAGCAGAGCAGCCTCCAAAGAGCAGAAATCTTTGTAATATTTATAGAAACAGAATTTGTTAAAAATACATTTGCCTGTTACGGTTCAACCTTTTGGAGTCCTCGCTCCGTGCAGCTCTGGGAGTGGGTGGTGAGTTGAATGTCTCTGCGTGTGTTTCAGGTTGAGTCTAAGTTGTCGCAGTCGTTGTGGGATCCCAGCAAATGCTAGAAGTCTGAGACTTTAGTAATTTTGTAGATCAGGGAGCAGGCAGGGCCCTCCTACAAAAAGCGCTCAATATCTTTTGAAATAAGCCTTTGCTGTCTTTCTCCGTGTGAACATGACGTGCCTCCGGACCCGTTTTGCATTTGCAAAACGAGGGTAAATGTGGTGCAAAGCAGATAGTGACTTGTCTCCTACCATATAGTAAGTCTGTGGCAATACACGGGGTAGAGCAATATATACAGCAATACATGGGGTACCTGGCACCCAGGCCTCTGTCTCTGGAAGCCTCTGTTTTGTCTCAGTAGTTCGGACCCTGGAACTGCTGCACAGAACAAAGCAGTCCTGTCTGCTTGTTTTTGCAGAGCCTGCTGCCTTTAGCTGCACGATCATCATGGTGTGTCTTGTCACCATGATCACAGGCACGTAATACTTTTACAGCAGAACAAAATGGACCTGGAAAACAACCAGGAAATGGAGGGAGAGAATGCTGTGAAATTATCATACATAAACCTGTCTCTTGCTTCGTGTTTCACAGGAATCCCGGTGATGACTCTGCTCTCCTGTGCTGCCCGTCACACAGCGGCGGTGGCTGGCAGTGGTCATGCAGTGGCCCTGACCCGGATGATCCGCAGTGTTTCCTGGCGCAGCCCCAGCCTGTTTGAGCAACTGGGAGATCTGGTTCATGTGAGCAGCTTTTGCTCATTAGCACTGTTGAAAGCACAGCCACTTAAGTGCATCAGACCAGATCCTCACCCAGAGTCATCACTTGAAGTCACGGGTGCCTACCCAACAGAAAAATTGTTTCCTTTAGCAAGGGAGAATTGCTGTTTCTCTCCTTGGTTGTTTCTTTACCTTGCTCTCAATTTCTTGTCCTGTTCCTAAGGGTCGGCTTAGGGGGAGGACCCTCTTAACATGGTCGGTCAGCACCAGGTCCAGGACTGCTAAACGACAAATTGCTGCCTAACAAATGCTGTGGATCCCTCTTCTTTTGCTCCCCTTCCCCTATGCCAGCTCTTAGCTATTTAAATTCCTGATGCTTCTGGTGAGCTGGAGGCTCGAAGGTGCATTGATCTCTGATTTCCAGGTTGGTGCTACAGAAACCTGGGGTAGCTGCTCCCATTTACCTGAGCTTCATTTCAGTGAGGTGCAAAAAATATCTCCAGTCCTACCAAGTCTATGTTATTTGGGTTGATCAGGCAGCCGCTGTGTTTCAGAATGCAGTATAAGGCTAGATAAATGACATACTCCACTGGGGGAGTAGGAAAGAATTCTGTGCCCTGTGTTTGACATTATACAATGTTTCCTGGTACCAGATTCGCTACTGTGCTGCCTGCCTCTCACTGATGTCTTCGTGTGCATACCAGCATGCTGGTAGAGCAAGCACTTATTGCCCCTACGTGCTGCACCATATGTTTTACAAAGGCATTTTCACCCTCCCTCTCCACTGTTCTGAGCAGGAAAGGTCCAACAGAACATGTAACAGCTCCTGCTCCTTTCCGTTCCCTGCATATTAAAGTCATTGAGAGACACCACTTTCACATAGTGGAGTGAAACTGCCAGAGCTCAGACCTGGCCCCTGTTCATGCAAGCCCAAGATCTGGGGCAAGGCTGCTCGCCAAAGGTGGTAACCGCATGAGCCATCCTGTGTCCTGGTTAAATCTGCTGTGATTTGAGGGTTAATACGGTAATACGTTTGCATTCTGTGCTCCCTCTCACCATCACCACTTGCACTGGAGCTGAAAATCCAACCAAGTGAGCCTGGCATTGTTTTACTTGCTTGGGATGGCTGCAGAATGACTGGATGGAGCAGTGCTGCTCAGTGGATTAATAGTGTTTCTCAGCAGTTAGTGGGCGCTTTGATTACTGTGCTTTTTTTTATAATGACCACTTGACTGCGGGTGGGGAAGGATGGCTTTAAAATGGCCTTTTAAAATTACTTGCAGACTCCACAGAGAAATATCAAATTGTACTTTCCCCTCTTCTAACAGAGCTCTAGCAGTGCTGTGTTAGCTGCTTGTGGCATATGTGCACCTTTTTGATATGTCTCTTTTATCAGCCTCTTCAGGTATGTTTTTTCCCCCTGTGGGCAACTAAATTACTCTGGAGGGAGGAGGAGGAGGAAGATTAGTGAAACGAGTGTTTATCTGTCTTAATTAGTGTTCCGTTGGCAGAAATTATTTTCAGTATTTGCCGCACAGTAGTTACTGTTCATGTAAATATTTTTTTTACTTGAATTGACATGTTTATTTCTTGCACTAAGTTACTGGTGCGACTTTAGCACAGCTGGCTACTGATTTCTCTTTGCAGCCAGGCATTGGTGATTGTGTTTTTGGTCAATCGCTTGCCTTCCGTTTGCCTGCAGGGTTCCTGTAGGCAGCACTTATGGTGCAGACTGTGGCAGCTGAAAGCAGGGGAGCTGAGCTCTAGGAAGAAGCTGAGTTCATCTGTTTTTGGAGCTTCGATGCAGCCCTTGATCATGAACATCGTGTGACTGTACCCAGCGTGGCTGCAGGAGGCTTCACTGGGTTTTTTTGGGGAAGATTGCAGTAGCCTGGTTCATTAATCCTCTGATGCACATGAGAAGTTTTGTAGCAAAAGCACAGCTATTCTATAGCTTGGAGAGGAGGTAAAATATAAAACATCTCATGGGGCTTGAAGGGATTTGTGGATTTGTATGGATTTTGTACTCTGTGGCTCTTCTAGCCCATAACTTTCTGGAACAGGTGCTCAAAAAAACTGCTGTGGAGTTTGGCAGGGGCCTGACTGTGCTTCTCTAAGAGCCGTATGCATTAAGATACGGCATGCACTGATGTCCAATGCACAGCATGCTGGTACTCATAAATATCTCTCCTTTGCAAGCTAGAGATAGCGTTCAGTGTAAAATTCCTTGCAAAAGTCCTTTTGTAGGATTATGGTGGTGTACACTTGTGCTCCAAAGAAAATGGAAAATGATGCAATGGTAACGTGTGAAGTAATTTTCTCCACACGTGTGGGACAAGAGGTGTCCATGCAGTGTCATCCTGGGTTTAAGTTGTTCTGGTCACTAGTGGCTGGTTTAATCGCAGGGCTTTTTTATCCTGACTCCAAAGTGAGAATAACACATGGCCGTGGAGGTGGAAGGTTGCCATCGCTAATGCTTGCAGAATGCCTTGAAATCCTTAAGCGGCGGATACCCTAATAGATGGTCTTTTAGGCTTTGTGGTATTGCACTAACAACTCCTGACAGCAACCCCTGCCTGTCCTGCTCCCTCCCATCTCCCCACTCTGCCGAGGGTTTTTAAAGGGATGTGGCAGGACCGTTTCAATTTTGAACAGAACTTTTCAAATCTAGTGTGAAAAAGCACCCGCCTCTGTGGTTTCCTGACTCTTTGGGTGATGTCCCTTTAAAGCAGCAGCTGCTGCCAAGGTCTGGCCGCTGTGGTCACTAAATCATTTAGAGCTGTGCTGTAGCTGAGGGCTTCCAGCTTCGCCTTTTGTTACTGTCACACAGTGGGACCTGGAGGGGAGCCAGGGCTGCAGGCGCCCATTGTGCGGGAAAGCCGCACATCTGCAGTGGAAGACGAAAACTGGATGTCAGCTGCCTGGGCAAGACTTCTCAAAAGTGGTGTCGTAAGGCCCTGAAAAGGGGGCCGGCAGTTTTTTTGGTAGTTCCCCCCCCCTCTTCTTGGTGCAGCCGGGCTGTTCTGGCGTGTTTTGAATCCTCATGTGTTTCTGTGTTTTTAAGCTCTACCTTTTATTTTTGTGGAGGGCATGGTGGTGGTAAGGGAAGCGTGGCCAGAATCTTTATAACTGTAATAGACTGCAACAAAAGGTCTATTCACTTCTTGATGAACCAGGGATTTACGTGCATTAGTCCCCACTCTGTAGGGAGAGGAGAAGGCTGCCGGATGAATGGAGAGAATTCCTTTATTCTGTGCACCCCTCACGTCGCCCCCCCTGCGCCAAGTCAATCCATGGTGCCTGACAGGGCTGTTTAGTAATTGGAAATCAGCAAACCCTGTGCTTGGGTTATGGGGGAATGAAGTGTTTCTGCTCTTGGCTGTGTCGAATGCTCACACAGAGTAGCAGGAGCTCTTTTATTTATTTTAGCTTTCCATTAATTTTAATTTTCAGTCCAAATGTGTGCAAACATAAATTAAGTAGAGATGGGTTTACATCACAGCCAAGATACTTGTTAAATGAAATTTGTGTATAATGTATATATATAGTACAGAAACAGCATGCTTGTCTCATTAGTGCAGCCAGAAGTAATTGCTCTGAGTCTGAACACTTATGTTGTAGCAATGCCCACAAGATTTTTAAATGGTCCATGCTGCTGGCTGTTGTATGAACGTGCTGCGGGATGCCTGTGTCAAGGACAATGCTTGCAGTGGTAAACCAGTGCATGATAACAGGGTGGAGTAAGCAAAAGTAAACGAGTTCAAGATCTTACTCCAAAGTTCCAAACAGAGCTGGATTTTTTCCTTGAGCCAGGAGAATAACTGTTTCCTACAACGTGTTTCTCTACTCATCCCACCTCCCAGTGCTTCCTCAGAGACTCTTTTCCTGAGAGCTCTGAGGTCCAATGTAATCCTCTGAGTCTTCTCCACGTGGTGAGTGGGCCGAACCCGTGCTCTGCATTTCAGGGGAGCTTTGGATTGGAGCTGCCCCTGGCTGCTGTGTGTCCAAAGCCGTTGCGGGGCAGCGCGGTTGTGGTGAGGACCGAGCGTGGGGCTTGGCCTCTCATGGAGCTGTTTGTGGATCAGTGCCGTGGGCTCCGGATCAGTATTTGAAATAGTTGAAGCTGCTAATGCAAAACGACTTGTGAATATGGTGGAGGCCACATTTGCTACGTTGTGCAGGTTTTTTGGGAGCAGGTGTTGACTGGGGAGGATTATTCACTGTAGCAATGTATCTGTACTCCATGTGGTGTAATACAGAGGAAAACACCAACTCCTGTGGCATCCAGCCTCTTCCTATCGACTGGTGCTGAAGAGGTGCGCCCCTTGGTGTGTGCTGCAGTCCCTGTGTACTGCAGAGGTCTGGTGGGGGAGGATAGGAAGGAGAAGTGTGACTTTCCTTTAAAAACAAAGTGGAGGACAGGAAGGAACAGCTGGTCTGTAAGCAGCCTTCTTCTGATGCAAATACATTTTCCATTAAGACACAATTGGGAACCATGTACCCAGGATAAGGGAAGAGCCAGTGCTGTAGTGTACATGCTTTGGGGCTGGAAAAGTGTCTTTATCCTGTTTCCATAGCGCTCTGCTTTGGGAGCTCATTCATACAGGCTCCTATGCTGCCAAAATACATTTCTAGTGACATGGGAAAGATGCAAGCTCTTCATTTCTACCAAAAGCAAGTTCTCTGAACCATCTTTCTGGGCAGGCATAGAAAGAATCACATTTTTGTTTCTTCTTTTAATGTTTAAGTGTGACCCTGTGCTGCAGTTCATGAAGCCAGAGCTGTGAATCCCCATTCCCCTGAGGTTTTGTACTAGCTGTCTTCATCTCTGGGATAATGTGCCAAGAAAACTCTCTGGATTTATGAAACCACAGCCTGACTGGATTATGCTAGCAGTATATTTGGAAATGCAATTGGTCTCTTGAAATTAAAAATAACAGTGTGCTATCTTTCATATGGTGTTCATACTGCTGATACAGCTAATGATTAGAGAAGATTTGGGAAGAGTTATAGCAAATCATAAAAATACATCTGAACTGAGGTAATAATTCAAGAGGAACCTTTGGGAAGTCTAGGCACGTCATATTTTCCTGATTAGAGGTCACTCAGCCTTCATATTTTCTCGCTATAGTCAGTTAATTCCGTACAGCCTGTGCGTTAGCGTCCTGTATCTGCTCTAACTGAACTGAAGCTTTATTTTTGAAGGGATTATATTTCGCAGCACTCTGACAGTCTACTTTTATAGTAACTGACAACTGTAGTCAAATCTTGGAGGGTGGATTAGTCCTCTTCCCTTTAAAGCTTCCCTCAGCGCAGTTCACCTGCAGTACAGATGAACAGAGCTGTGTTGGGGATTGGCAGAGACATCGCAGAGGCACCAGGGAATCCAGCACAACAGGCTGAGCGCTTGGGCTCCCGTCAGTACGGGGATATTTTGGTTGCAGACATGCTGTCATGGTGCCTGTAACACCAGACAGAAATCTGCTAGGGGAATTGGTGCTAAAATTGGGGATGGTATCGTCTGCAGTGGGGCTTCCTTTCTGAAAGAAACAGCCAAGTTTTGATCTCGAGAATCGTCCTGCTACGAATAATGCGTAAGTGTGTCTTAATTGGCAGGAGTTTGAAATAGGAGCCCTCGTGAATTCCTGGTGTGTTCATCTTGGTAATTGCTGGCCATGGCAGGGAGCGCGGGCTGTGCGCGCTGGTGGTTAAGGACGTGATGGTCCAGAGCTGGTGCTGGCAGCCAGAGTCTTTAGATTATGCATTATTAGTGAGGCACTGTTCAATTTTTAATGTAGTACATGGAAGCATAGTGATATTACTGCCATTATTTAATTAGAAAGTTGTCTGGGTAACCATTGCAATCCTGCTTTGTATTTTTGCATGTTAATAACTGCTTTATACAAAGTTGGGAGTGCCTGGTTTTAATAACATCAAATGTGTAAACACTGTTGTCTTCAGATTGCTGAGACCTTTGAGCAGTACTGAGGGGAGTGAAGCAGTCTGTACACAAATGTTTAAACTTCATTCTGACCTTGTAAATCCTGTTTTCTCCCCAAGTGCAAATCTGGTGCAATGCAAACATCAGTGGTTCAAAAATAACCCTAATTAGCAATTAGCTGCAATAAATCAAACTTGGATGGTGTGCTCAGTGCTGTTGAATTTGATGCTATATTATGGCACAAGTTGTGTAATAGACATTTAGCTGTTTTAGCTTGTAGCTCTGCTTTTCTCACATTAAGTAAAATATCTAAATGTCGTGTGAGTTTCAGCAGCAGTTTAGTTGGTCGTGTATCCACTTCTTGTTTAGTGGAGACACGCGTTCTGCATAAAGAGAACAGATAATCTGTGACAATCTGTGCTTCTGAGGTACCTATGTCTTTGTTCAGTATTACTAAAGACAAAAATTCAGCCATTCTTACTTCCTCCTGAAATGCATCGAGTTTAATATTATGATTTCTGATACCAACCAGAAAAAGAGTCATTAGAGGGATCCGGGGACTAATTGGGCTTATTAAAAGGCAAATGGTATTTTGATGATGTTCTAACCAGAATGATGAGAAATGCATTCTTACGGCTGTGGATACATTAATTTTCTGAGGTCCTTTAGAAGTAACTGGAAAGCTATTCAGCATCTTATAACAGAAGTGCTGTTTATATGTACTGGAAATGTGATTCCTTTCTGAAAACAAGCTGTGGTTTTGAAGCAAACCTTTAGTGGTTCTGGGCCTGCTGGTGGCCTCAAGTGCGGAGAGATGACAATGGTCACCACAGCAGTGGAATGTCTTCTTAGCATAGAATGTAAAAAATGCTTTTAAATTCAGCGGTTTTATAAATGCACTTGATTTTCCATAGCAGCGAAGGTTTAACACACCTTTCTGCGCAGCCGCAGGGCGCTGGCTGTGCGGCTCCAGCGGCGCGCGGGGGCTGTGAGCGGCGGCCAGGCTTCTGTCCCTGCGCACCAGCGGCACTGCCCTACGGCTGTCGAGTTGGGGGACTGATGGGGTGACTACTGGGTACTGCACCAGCACACTTCATTCCTCTGACAGTAACTGAGGGGTGCAGTTCTTTGCTTTCAGCGGTGGTTTCTTCTGTTTTTGTTTTCTCCTGGCTGGTTTGGACATGTGTTTCACAAGTGAGTTCTTGTTTACTCACTTCGAAAAGTCTCTGAAACTTTAGATCAGTGCTTTGGTAACACAAATTTGGAGTTTTTGGGAGTTTGCTGTAGGTTTTTTCAAATTAAAATGTTAGTATAATATCTAAAAAGTAAATACTGATGGATCAATGTCTTTAAAAGCAGTGATATAGATAGACATTTGTATTTGACGTATGTGGTATTTTGCATAATGTTTTTGTTTCGTTCAGCCCTTCTGTAAGCTAGATAGATACTGTTATTGGGCATCTGGCTCAGGTGCTGAGTCTGGGACTCTTTTCCATTGATTCCCAATCTCGTACCTCAGTTAACAGGTCACATTGACTGTATTTATCTTTATTTAAATTTGCCACAGTGTGAGCAGTGTGGCCTGATGTTACATTCCGAGCCTCTAAAACGGCCATAATTCATCTGCTGAATTGGTCGGACAGTGCGCTTTCTTTTGTTTAAAAAAAATCAATATTGCGTTACTGTGCAGGAAAAGATGACATTAGTGTCTCTTACACCTCAGTTTCTTTGAAAGGGAATGTAATTACTGATACTAATTAAGATGGTGGATCCATAATTTATCACTGAGGTCTCAGTGTAGTTTACCTAATCCCTTTCTTAATATTTACCTATGCCTACAGATTAATAAAGCTGTTCTTACCGGTGACTCTTCACTTTGTGGATGGATTGTACGTTGCTGAAGTTGTATCGAGGCAAGACTTGTACTGCTGTGTAGTGAAGGGGCAGAGAAAAGCGGGTGACGCGAGGTCTGGTTTTGGTTGTAGTTGCAAGGACTGCAGCTGACTGTTGTAGCGAGCGAGGAGAAGCATCGTGTATTGCATGGTCAAGTAGCAACACTGGCAGTTTCTTTTTGTGACTTAATGGGTTTTGGGCAGTAGGGGAAAAATCAAGGTGCACTTGTAAGGAAGTCCAATAAAAACTCTAATTATAGATGTACAGGTGAGAAGACTCTTTTATGGGGTGAAATCCATGAATTGGAGAAGCAGAACAACTCACAGGTGATGATTTAATCCATGTGCCAGAGACACTGTGCGTGGCTTTGAGGTTTGAAGAGAGGCTTCCTCTGGGGCGGTTTTAAACCTTTTGTTCTTACCATTCCTTATTGATTCTGCCGAGCCTTGCTGGATGTCAGCCCCTCTGCTGAGCCCTGCTGTAACTCTGAGGGCAGGCAGCTGCTCTTGGGACAAGCTGCTGTGCTGCGCTGTGCTGTGCTGTGCAGTGCAGGAGGTGTCTGGGGTCCTGACTCCAGCGGGGCTGCCTGTTTGGCAGGGCACCAAGGTTGCCTCTGTGGGTTCCTACTCTCTGTTGTGCTCTTACATACATTATAAGGTAGGTTTGAGTTCTCTGCAATAACCCAGTTTTTAGGATTTACACCGAACAAAGAGGGTTGTCATCTTTCTCTGCATGTTTCAGGTGCTCTGTTAGCGTGCTTTGAATTTGTATGCAAAGACCTCCTCAGTCTGCTTTGAAGACAGATAGTTTCATCTTGAGTGCTACTTTAAAGGATGTTGGCTCTTATACAAGTAACAAGTGAAATCCCTTAACAACTGCAAGCTTAACCTGGAATTTGCGTTGTCTTCTCCATAATCTTACTCCACTCGTAGCTGACTGTGTGTCAAGTAGTAGCAAAGATGCTGATAGCGTTGTCACCACCAGCTGTCCCTCCTTGCAGCCGTTGCTTGTACTGAATTATTTACTACTGGGATTTATGCTATGTATATAGTGTAAAAGTTTTATCACAGCAATTGTGCGTGTAAACTTGTACTGGATACGGAGATGGTCTCCGAAGTGTTAGAAGAACGCTGAAGGGAAGGACTTTCATTTAATTGGTTTTATCTGTGGCTCCAGATTTATTCATTCTTCTCTTTATCTGTGGTTTAACAAATAACCATTCTCTGTAATGTGACACATTATACAGCTGAGTAATTATGTTCTAATTATGGAATCCCTTAACTGCAAGGTACAGTTTCAAAAAAGGTTTGGGTCTTTTATTAACTGTGGGCACATTTCTATGGGATCTTTTTTTCAAATGTATTTAAGGGTTCCCAGTACTGGAAAACTTTAGATTCATAATGTGTTTCTTATTGTTCAGACAGCGAAGCAGAAATGAGTAATGAAGAGAAGAATGAAAGGATTGAAGGGCAGCTGTTTGCCAAAAATCTTAGGTTAGCGCTTTCAGTGCAGCCAGCAAGGATCACACTACTTAAACTTTAACTGAACTGAAAGGGAGGAGGGTGTCTGACCCACGGAATTACTGTGCGATATATTGAAACCTAAGTAGGAGACTTCAGTAGTTTAATGTACCTGTGAGTAGCGTCTTTTTGTGATCATTCTTTTTGGATATCTTTCTTTAATTCGAGAAAGCACTGAAGTGCCTCCATTAGGTGGCTGTTGTAATAGTTCAGTACTTCTCTGAAGTGAAAGTCAGCAGGTGGCAATTTAAAAAAAAAATGAAGTCCAATTTATTCACGGCTTTAGATGCAGTGAGCGTAACCTTAGCCAGGAGTGTCACTGAAAGCATGGTCACCGGTGCCTCTTGGGTCAGGCTCTGAAGTGCTTTTGTTTCCTGGGTAAAGGCCTTGTATTGTCTTACTAATTGTGGTTAATTACAGTGGTCTCACTTCTGTTTGTGCAGATTATTTCCAGTAATCGCGACGTTTGAATGCTCATTTGGGCGACAGTCCCGTCGCCTTTCCGCTGGGCAGTTAGCTGGCGAGGCTGAGTGCTTGACTCGAGCGGTGCTGTGCCAGTGCAGCCGAAGGTGCCTGGTGTGTGAGGTCATTTTTAAGGAGTTTGAAAATATTAGCAAATGCAGAAACCAGCAGCGTGATATGCTTTGCCAAAGCAAGCATTAGTTACTTGCCAGCTATTCCCTGCTATATTAGAAATCTTCAGGGGAGAAATGCCTGCTGCTCTGTCCTCCTCAAAAAGGCTGGCGTAAGGGCTACGTTATCTGATATCATCAAAGATAATACAGTGCAGAGCTTAATATTCTTCTAAAATGTATTTCCTAAAGATGATTTGCCCTGATTTTATTGTAATGTTAACATCTTGCATCTATTAAGACCTGGACTTGTTATGAGATGCTGGGCACATTCCCAGCCGTGTAATTTGATGCTGTGCTGTTTGACAAACAAGGGTCCGTAGCCTGCAGTTGCCACAGTGCGAGCAGTAAGTGATAAATCACAGGTGTGGTGCTTAGCTAGGAATTGTTTCCAGTAATCTTCAGAGGGTGCGGAGGTGGAGGGGCTATGGGATTTGGTGGTGGCGGAAGGGAAACAACAGAGGAAAAACCTCAGTGCCACTGCTGTGTGTGCAGAGGGGCTGGAAGGCCAGCTGCACCTCCTCACCTTTATGGCGTTTAGACCTTTTTGTTAGGATAATACCGCTGTCTGGATACATTTCTAAGAATTGCACTGCCTTCAATTTTAGAGAGGGGTGAAGGAGATTGGTTTCCTTGTACTTGAGCCATGCTAAATGGACGTTAAAAATACAGCTTCTGTCAGTGCTTGGGACGAGGCGAGGGCAGGTGTGTACACCGCCTTGTGTGTGCGCCTGCACAAGCTCAGGATCTTTTCTAAGCGTGTTTGCCAGGGTAATCTTTTAGAAAAAAGTGTGTGAGGGTTTATTTATTCAGTAGTCTTCAGGCAGAGGTACTCAGAGATTGGTGTCACATCCTCCTGCAGAGTCCATAAAGATATAGCAGATCTTGGGTAATAAATGTTCTTATCTGCCGGAGGAGTTCAGAGGGGGAAATGCGTGATGTGGTCCAGAGGTGGACTGTCCTGTAGTTATCAGAATTGATGTCGAGAGCTCTCTGTGCAGTGGAGTTGTCCAGTCTGGGTTTGAATGGTAGATATTGTTTCTGTTTGGAATTTAGTGGAAGGGGTGTCCTGAGGAAGTGTCCGCTACTGCCTGGCTTCTTAACGGGGGAGTTGTGCTTCACTACCAACGGGCAGAATTTGGCTCTTTGGAGACATCCTATTAAATGCTTTAGGGAATAGGTCGTACGTGATGCATTCATTTCCTTAGTATAATTCCCTATCACCAATGCCATTAAATGCACCATTACCAGCCATCTTATATAAATGATTTTTCCAGTCTGTTCTCTTAGTTCAAAATACCCTTTTGGAGGGCTCTTGATTAGTTGAACTCAATTTGCTCAAAGGTTAGCACGTTAAATTGGTATTTGGTTTTCATTAACCTGTGCAGTAATATCTTGTCATTAGGAAAAGCCTTCTGTGGGGTCTCCATCATAATTAATTTCTTGTAGCTAGGTGCTTTGCTTTTTCTTCTCTTTTATCCGATTCGTGCTGTCAAAGATGCTGCCTTAAAAAACAACTTGTCCTTTGGATCATGTAAGAAAAAACTCCATGGCAGCGTGTTACGCCAGAAGTGTTCTGTGTAGCGGGTTCAGTTAGCAAGAGCATCTGTTTCATTCTGGATTTCTTTTTAATTAGTATTTAATTAGGTTTTGGCGAGGTGTTATAATGGCTACCATTCCTTAAGATAAGAGTATTCATTGCTTTGCTGACCAAGGCACAGTTGAATGATCAAAAATAGCATTATAAAGAAAGAAATACACGGAAACCGGTCAATTTTTCTGCAGTGGCAGACTTTCAAGAGACATAGACTACAAAATCCAAAATATGCTGCTGATAAAAGGATTTTTCTCTCTTCTTAAATAATGACAGCTTGCATGTGTATCTGTAGGAAGGAATGTAAAGGCGCAGTTCTAAACGTATGGTCTGAGTAATGCTCGGACTGGTTATTACCCTGTAATTGCTACCTATCAGAACTGCGTTGTATTGACGTGACTGATCATCCTGGGTGGCTCAGGCTTCTCCTGCTCCTGTTTTGCCCAGTGCCTCATTTGAAAGTACAGTCATGTTTCTTCCTCCTGGTGCATCTCTCTCCCTCATACCAAATGGATTAAAGCAACATATTTGAACATAAATAAAATTAATGGAGCAATAAAACAAAAGGAATTGTATTCTACTAAATCCTCTCTGTTTGCTTTGCTTAAAAAAACAGTACGTTACTCTGGGGATAAAGAAAAGCACAAGACAGGCTTTGAATCAAGTGAGTTTCTGATGTGCTTTCCATCTCAAAAGAAGGAAGCATTCACTGAAACGCTTTCTGTAAGAAAGCAAAACCAGCAAGTTAATTTTGGTGCCCGAGACTGTCAGTAGGATGTGGAGTGAGACTTTTTCCAACACTGAACGAAAGTCGAAGTTATTGGAGGGGAAAGATGGCAAATTCCTCTCTTCATGGAAAATGTGAATAATGTAACTTCTCTTGCAGGCTGGAAACTCAGCGCATTTACCATTTATTCATTTTATCAGCTCACCAGTTCTGGCTGCAGAAACTGTCTTGAGTTTTTCATAACAAGAAGTATCTAAAATTTAAAGTATGATTGTTAAAATTGGTTTTTAAATAATACCGCTTGTAGAAAAGATGTGTTGACAGGGGGCAACTTTCCTCTTTCCCCTCACCCCCTTCATTAGTAATTTCACAATTCCTCCCTCTAGAGTTGCAGCCGGAATTGTATTTTAGCTGAAGTGCTGCAGGTTGGTGTCATCTCTTCATGAAAACTGGTGACCGAACCCGTTCCAGGAGCAGCTGCATGGCGCTCTCTGAGGGCTTTCAGCTGGAGACCCTTCTTCCCTCTTACAGAATTGCTCTGATACGCTTGATGTCTTCAGAGAACTCTGTGCTTCTCATCTGCCTGCAAAGTACCTGAAGGACTGTATTACGGGAGAGGGAGGGAATAAGGATTTCTCCAGAGTATTTCTGAATAAGCAGCAGCAGCCGCTCTCCAAGAGAGGGCTCAGAGGGGCCAGGGGCCATCCTGCTCTTCTTGCCCAGCTCGGAGGAGGCTGCAGGGGGGCGGACCTGGACTCGTCCTGGAGGCACATGAGGAGAAGCAAGGCCCATGAACTTCAAGATTCAATCAGGTTAAGTAGTAATTTGAATGCTGCAAGAGCCTTTAATTTTCTGTGCAAAGCTTTGCTGTATTTAAAATTATAGAAACAGTAGAAAAACTAAAAAACTTGCCTTACAAAAAAAAACCCAAACAAGAACAGAAACAACCTAATCTACTATGCTTCATTAAACAGGGATTTAGAAATTCCCTTAATGATTTTTTCAGTGTATCTACCAAATTTTTGTTGTCTTTTGGTTTTGTTTGTTTTGGTTTTGTTTGTTTTTTTTAGGTTAAACTACGCAAGTTTCTTATTACACTTGAATAAGAGCAAAAACAAGAATGTGGAACCTGATGAAAATGTGGATTTCCTGGAGAATGTCACTGCCAAAATAATCACCTTCTGTATTTTGAGGTATCACAGTGTTAGTGTCTAGGATATGAATGATGAATGTTAGAATTCTGTAAATAAATGAAACTGGGTTGATTTCAAATGAAAAAAATATTGCTGAAGCTTGTGACCTAACATAGGTGAAGGTTTAAGGCATCTGGTTTTCATCTCTTTTTAATCTCACTTCTAATTGTCTGTTCTGCATTTGCCCTTTCAGTCCTGAGTGAAGTTTCACTTTTAACGTGCTAGTGCTGGCGCTGGCAGAAAGTGCAAGGCTTGTCCTCTGTGTTGCAGAGGCCTTGTGCTGTCTTTATTCAGCAGTTTTAGCCTTTCTGCTTAGACAAAGCAAGCAGTGTGTTCCCAGAACACTGGCAGGAACACCAAAAATTATGAGGATGCTCTCTTCCCCCCCAAAAAAAAGGAACTTGGCAAACGGATCTAAACCACAGCCTAGAAAAATGATGTCTCCAAGAGCTGACTGCTCCTCACTGGAATGAGCCCTGAGTGAAGCTCTGAGTTTCCTCGGCCTTCATCAGTTTGAAGCGAGATGTCATGAAGTGTTCGGGCTCAGCTTAGAAGAATTGCCCAGGGTTGTTTCAGGCCAAACTGTCAAGAGCGAGAGTGGAGCAATAACTTATTGAATCGAAAACCCAGCTCACCTTTGATAGTCTACATTCCAGTTTAAGGAGCTCTTAAAATAGCTTGCTTGTGTGCCTTTCAGCAGCACCGTGTGGGCGATCATATTCTTTTAAAGAGTTTGCTTAGGGATGTAAATATGTGCTTTTTGGGAAGAAAGCAGTTTTCTGAGTTGGATGGGTCTGTGCTGTGTCCGAGGGCTGGTGCAGGAGCCCAGATGGCCACGTCACCCTGGCCGCACAACACAGAGCACTGCGGGGACCCAGTCCTTGAATGGGGCTCCTGGCTTCTCAGTAACCCAAATAGCAGCTGACTGAATGGGAGTCTTCAGGGAGGGGTGGGGGGGAATGTCATGTGGAAACTAATTTGCAGACCAGATGCTGTGCATCAGTTTTTCCTATTGCCATGCTCCAAATTCACTGGGTCTTTGGACGTGTGTTTTGTTGTTTTTTTTTCTTTTTAAGTTTGCCTTCTGAGAGCACAAGGCTTCCTCTGGCTGGGGACCGAAGCTAGGTCAACTTAAAAAAAAATAAAAATTCAGTTGTTAAATATTAGGCCAAATCGTATCGATATGTGGTTTAAGTTAGTCTTTGTCGCTGGTGCAGTGTGCAAGGCACCCTTGATTAACCATGTAGATACATCTTTTATTGGTGGGCTGGGCTCTGCTGTCTCCCCACCCAGCTCTTGGGTGCTGGAGCCCTTTGGGGAGCCCTTGGCAGTTAATGCAGACTCTGGGTGGGATGCGGCTTCCCTGCTTCCACCCCTAAACTGATGGGAAATGGGAGTAACTGGGAGAGCAAAAGAAGGAAGTGGGATATGTGAGTGTTGACAGCAAGTGGAGGTTGCAGGGCATAGGCTGGAGTTACACTGAATAAGACTTGGCACATACCTTAAGATTTTTTAGAGTGCAGACTGATAGGGATTGCTTGGAATAAAGCGTTTGTGCCTTCACTCTTCAGCTTCACTCGGAGGAAGGCATACCAGCTCTTGTGTGCTTTTATTGGTTTATTCTCTTTTAAACCGCTGCTGGAAAAGCAGAATCAAAAATTAACTTGATGAGCAGCCAGGAAAATGAAGCAAAACAGTTGCAGGCTTAAGCTTTCGGCAGGAACAGCTGGCAGAGGCACGTGTCCAGGCGAGTGACATCTTGGCTTGAGGAGGCACGTGCCGCCCCTGGCTGGGGTTGTGCGGCCGTCCTGGAGTTTTGAACCCTACGGAAGCTGCTCTGCTGCCCACACCTGAGCTGGGCAGGGTCCTGTTCCAGCAGCTCCATTTCTTTCCCCAAGGGCACTGTTTTCATCCATCTCCTGTCCCTGAAAGGGAGAAACCTGGGGCGTTTTCTTGCCTATTTGGAAGCAGAGGGAAGGACGGGGCTGTGTGGGAGAAGGCCAGGTCAGGAAAGAAGGGTTTGGGATGTGTTGTGATACAAGACAACAAAAGGGAACGTATTCCCATTTCGGGGTCACTGTGGTGCTTTGTTGCTGGCTGGGGTTAAACCACAACAGCTGCTACTCTGTAACTGCGCTCCTATGGCTGTCACCCCTGGTGACTGAAATTATGTCATCTGCTCGCTGCAGAGTGAAGGAAAGTGGATTTTCCCTTTCCTGCGTCGATTTGGTGCAGAGCTGTGATTCTGTCATATTCACGTACTTGATGGCACATCGCTGTGCTCGGTATGTGTGTAGGAATTAGCATCTGAAGGTGTGCCTTCAAACACAAACGTGCCGGGGATAGTTAACAGTATGTTTGCTTTTCTGCAATGAAATAGTTTATATCTGGGGTTTTCAGAACAGTACCTGCCGATGAGGCACTTGAATATTCCTGAGAACGAAATTAAGCGCCTGATTGCTTTGGGCCTTTGCTGTGGATTAGTTACATGGCTTTAAGAATACGGATGTATTTAGTGGTGCAAACTCTGTGGGATCCGTGCGTGAATTCGGTTGTGTATATTGCCGTATCACTGTAAAGCGCCTTGTTACTCAGCGTGTGGTAATGTTGGTTTTACTAGCAAAGTCTAGTATATTATACCCAACTTAGACTTGCCAAAACTGTACATGAAACAGACTGTCTTGAAAATCAGAGTTTGAAAAGTTGTAGAGCCTGATCGTTCATGTTTAAGACTTCCCTGCTTTGCATAGCTGTTTCATCCTCCTAAAACTGGTGTCTCAACCTTCCCAGGCCTTATGGGTCAAAGCTTGCTGTCTCCAAAGCGCTGGTTTGTGTTTCTGCTGGGCAGCGATGGAGATTCTGTTTCCTGCACGCAGCGCTGTCTCAAGGTCTGGAAGGAAGGTTTCAGCCTTTTCGGTCTGGCATCTGTGGATAACGATCAAGGGTCCGTGAAAGGTGGTTAATAAAAGCAAGTTTGCGCTGTAGAGCAGTGGATGTGTATGGAAATTCTTAAGGTGTCCACTAGAAAATTGACAAGAGGTCACAGTTTGCAAAAACTCTTGAGTCATTACTTTATTAATCCATCGGGCCCTTTATTTTTTGCAAGATTTCTGGACAGAAGTAAAGGAATACAAAATAGGCTGTGTTAGGAGCTAAATAATCCCCTCCCCTCACGCGTGCACTCTGTTATGAATTTAAACTGAACCCATTATAACATTTATATTTTTATATATGTGTTCATTTCTTTTATTCTTTTTATGTTGACCAAGAAAGAACCTTTCATGGGAGTTCAGAGAATTTACTTCAAATGATGTATTATTTACACAGTAGTAATGGCTCCTTTGTAAAGATGTCTTTTGAAACTCTTTAGCATGCATATTATCATTTAAATTCACACACAGAGACTATTTAAAATGTGTATTGCAGTGTACATACGTATTTAGGGGCTTGTGTACATTATTTTATCCTAATGGGTAATCCATCTTTTCACTGTGTATTTAGGGACACTTAAATCCATGGATTATTCAGCAGTTGAGTGTGCACGTTGGCTTTGCAAGCTGAAATCGAGATGAAGTGTTGCTGTGTTTTGAAAGAAAAACATACCCCAAAAATGCGGAGTGAATTAGCTTGCCTTGCACTGGTCTCAGGCAGGTAGACTTGCTAAGAATCTGTTTGTATACATTTTGTGCCTACAGCTATTTCCTTTATGTCATTAAAAAAATGACAGAAAACCTTTTCCTGGTGAAATGTAGCACTCTTACTGCTCACCTGTGTCCTCTGTGCATTCTCTTCAGGTTCCAGACAAACAGTGAGGACCCCAAGCAGTTTTAATTGAAGAAAGAAGGTTTCTCTTCATTCTTGGCAGTAGCTCTGCTGACTAGGACAGCAGAATAGCATTTTCTTTGTTAAAGCTGCTGTCAGCTGAGGAGTAGTGGGAATTGGCGGGTTTGTAAATGCTGCTTTATGAAGACTTAATTTTCAGGCTTCGATCTGGTCACCTTTTGGTTGAAGGGATACCAATGACAAGCTTGGTTCTGATCTCATTGTGCATGTGTGTTTTCACTGAGACCAAGAAGAGACACGTTAAGGCTTGCTTGGGTTGTTTTTGGTTGTTATTTTCAAAACTGCCTACAAAACCAGAACTGCTGACACTTTGTGAAAAGCTTTGCTGTCTAAAAAGAACACAAATTCCGCATTTCTCTCTGTTTGCTACCACGAAAACAGAATCTTTCTCTCTGGAGAGTTTGTGTGTGTCTGGGGCAGTCTTGAAATGCAGATAATGATCAGAGCTGCTTGTTCGTCAAAGAACACAGAGCAGCAGCTCCCAGGTAAGGGTGGGCCGATATCTTGTTGGGACGTAACAGAGTACATCTGCCCACGTGAGGTGGGTCAGGTTTAGGAAACAGGAGCTCACGGGCAGGGAAGCAGCTCTCAAGGCAGCTCTTTCCGTTACTAAATCATCCGCACAGACAAGCAGTGTGGTCTCCTCTGGGCACTGCCTCACACCTGAGTACCTGCTTGTTCTAGGCCTTCAGAGGGGTTTTTTTTAAGGTTGCTAATCCATGACAGCAGCAACTGGAGTGGTGGCTGTAATCCACTAATTTTTCTTAAGAGAACTGCATCTATTTTCACTACGAAGTCCCTTCAAATGTTGAGTGATGTGGGAATGGTGCAAAAGCCGGTGAGCAGCTAAAGGAACTGGAATGTAGAATTTATTTGTGTTCAGTGTGGTAGTGGAACTAAAGTTTGTAAGCTGCGCACAAATGCAGGAGCATCTTTCAAGCCTTGGACAGCAGCCTCCGTGCATCGCCTGCAATGCTCTGAAAATCAGCTCTTTGATATGGTAAAAGGAAATGAATTGGATTCAGCGATCCGAGACAAGGCAGTGAAGACTCAGGCAGAGAAAGCAAGCGCATCCTGAAGAATGAGCCACTTGTACCTACTGAAGTCAAGCAAGCAGATGTCTTTCTGCTCACTTGTACTCCACAAATATGGCATTTGCTGCTCTATAAGCAGCTATGCAAGCCAGTTTCTAGAGTACCTTTTCATCCAGTGGCACAAAACTGTTAATCAGCACAATCTATTTCGAGGGGGAGGACGTGCAGCAGAAAAAAAGCAAAGCAGTAGC
Organism: Mesitornis unicolor; assembly: GCF_000695765.1. Taxonomy (NCBI): domain Eukaryota; kingdom Metazoa; phylum Chordata; class Aves; order Mesitornithiformes; family Mesitornithidae; genus Mesitornis; species Mesitornis unicolor. The sequence continues at coordinate 110,868 of NW_010166412.1, forward strand.
TTTTACTGAGTCTATAGACTTGGGACGTGGCCTCAGCCAGTCTGTGTTGGCCCTCTGTAGATGGGGAATTGCGGTTGCTGCTATCTGAAGCACAGAAACTTGCATCTGTGTCTTTTTTCTGGTTTTTTTTTTTTTCCTGGGATGTTTTTTATTATCTTGGTAGCTATGCAGTTTTTGAGTACTCGGGTGCACACAGAATTTTTGCTGGTGGCAGCAGAGGGATTGCTACCATAGCAGAGTGCTTCAGCTCCAGGCTGGTACCATCAGTCCTGCTGATGAGAGCAAACGCTGTTCCCTTGGAGTCTCTGTGCTGGAAGAAGCTCAGCTTAGTGAAGGGAAGACCCAAACTAAAAGTCACTGCTCTGCTCTTTTGATTATTGACACAAACACTGTAATTAACTTTTGATCACCAGCGATTTTCATATGCCCAGCTTCATGGAAACGCTAATGTAAGATAGCAAAGGCATAGACACTTACTGGCTCTCAACCAAGGGGTGTACAGAGGTATGTCCTGCAAAGTGCTTTAGGTTTTTGACACCAGTGTTAAATTTACCATTTTCCCAAATGTTTTATAAAGCGGTGGTGAGTAAAGAGACAGTGCTATCAAAGCATCAAGTGTCAAGCTTTTGACGGTCTTTAATGGGTCATTTTGGTGGCTTTCTTCAAACCCCAGCTGTTCTGAATTAAACACTGTTAGGTAGATGTTACAGAATTTTCCTTCTGCATGAGCAGAGGGAATTTTCCACCCCCACTTCCACCCCCAGCCTCCTATTACCACTACAAGAGGCTTGTCATCCTACACTTCTTAAGGAAGCCAGATTTTTGGCTTGGGTTCAAACATATGTTTCTCTGCTGCTGCCTGCGTGCTCTCTGATCTGCCATTGGAAGCCAGTTTGAACTGATGCTCTTCCCCGGATTTCCTTCCCCCACTCCTGAAATGATGCAAGCATGTATGAAGTGTGGCTGGTAGAGTGAATAAAGGATTCTTGTCTCAGATCACTGAACTTCTGTATTTTATGGGCACTTAATAGATCTGTCAATCTGTTAAAAAAATAATTCAAGAAATCCATAGCAAAGTTATCCTAAGCATCAGGAACCTGTACTAAAAAAGAAAGGCACTCTATTAATAGCAGTATTGTTATTAGTTAAAGATTTAATGGCGAAAAGATAGACTGGCCATTGGCTGCAGTGCAGGAGTTTCAAGGACCTGAATTCCCATGTTAGCAGTTTGTAGGGGTTTGTGATGCTTTCTGGTCTGTGTGAATGTGAGCTGCATCTAAATGAAGGCAGCTGGTGGAGGCATGAAGTGAAAAGCATGGTGGTTAAACCTATAAAGGCTGGCTGCTGTGGTGGGCAATGTCCTGGGACCTTTGTGTTCTGAGCTTTTGGAAGTTTTAACAACCAGTTGGGGGGAGTAGTGAAAGCAGCAAAGGCTTTGGCCTGTGAATTTGTAACTGTGCCATGCTCAGATTGTTTCAGCCCGTGCTGAAGTGTCAGTGAGAGGGATGCTCGGTGGGGTTATTGGAGATGTGCTTTTTAAAAATGCCTTTATCGGGGGGGGGAGGTAAAAGAACCCTCAAACTCTCTTCCTGAGTATGTGAGAGAAGGCTTAAACCTGACATGCACCCTGGTCTGCCAGCTGAGGCATGAGGGACAGGGAGTAGTCAGTGTTTTGTATTTACCCAGTTAGGAAATATTAGAGGATTTAACAGCTGCTTAGTTGTGTGAAGTCAAAGTTTGAGTAGTCCTCCTTTTTTATTTATTTTGTTGTAGGTAACTTCAAATATTGTGTAATAACGAAGAAAAAAGGCTGCTTCCAAAGTCCCAGTAAACTGCACTCTCTCCTTGCCGGTCCTGCCTCTCTACGTAAACCTGCTGCTTCGTCTTACTGATGAGTTATTGCACCTTGCAGTTGGTGCAGCAGGGGGTCTCCTGCTGCCCATCAATCTCAAATTTGAGACGGAGCTTTGTCGTGGCACGTGGCTGCCAGCCTGCGGACCTGGCCATCCAGAGCCAGTGCGGGAAGACTTTTGCTGTTGTTCCATAGTGGTGACAAACTCCTCGGCTGTGGATGCTGCGTTACAGTAATTGCAGAGGACTTGATCCATTGGCTGAGCTCACAGAGGCTTTACTGAGCCATTTCTCATCCTAATTCCTCTAGTCCCAAATCTGCACCTTTAAAGAGGAAGCGGCTATCAAATGAACAAAAAGATAAATTCAGGAGAGAGTAAGTTAAAACTTAGAGGTTTTAAATCTAGATTTTCTCCCAGATTTGGGGAGTACAGAGAGGTATCTGGGTCACCTCTAGTGTTTTTAGTGGATTTGCTCCAGATGTCAGAAGAACACCCCCCTCCTGCTGTAGTGTTTGCTTTACTGAGGAGTTCCCTGGAGCCTTGGCCCTACCTGTGCATCACCTCCCTGCTTGTGCCTGCTGGTGGGTGGATCACAGCTTAATCTTCCTGTATGGCTTGAGCAGCAGGAAGCATTTGTGCCAAAATGAGGCATTTTCAAGCATTTATTTATTCAGGGCTAAGGTTTCCAAGAAGCCATGTAATACTGGATGTAGGTACATTGTTATGTTTTCATACGGCTTTTAAAAGACTTTTGTAAGTAGATGTTGAACGTTATGTGTTCTGCTGAAAGTATTTAGAAATGCTGGAAGGAAACAATTAGATCAGGTTTGGTTTTCTGGAGGATTGGCTTATTTCTTTTTTAAGAGGTGTGCTTTGGATGTGTCTTAGCAAGGTTGGTTGAAGCTGATACACTTCCACAGTCTTTGAAATTTTCACAGCAGAAAAAAGCTTCAGTTTGCTCTTAGCCTTTCATTCAAATAAACAATAGTGTGCATAGCCAAGAACTTTGCTAGCAGGCAAAAGCCTGTTTGTACCGATTCTGGACAATGTTATCGAAGAATCAACAATGTGCGCGTCCTCCAGATCTCTGCTTGAGAGTTCTCGGAGTGGCTGGGGGGCACTGTTTGCAAACAGGGCACTGTTGTCCAGGGGCTGCTGCAGTTTACAGGACTTCATTTTCTTCTGATCACTTTTTCTCTCTTTTTTTTAGATCGTTTTTGTTGGTGTTGGTGTTCTCCGTGGCCAAAGGGGGGGTGGGAGTCATTTAAGGGAGGATTTTTTGAAAGAAATAAGGATAAATATTTTCCAAATGGTTGTCAAAGTCTGATAAATTTTTAAGCGACCTGACATTTCAGGGTGGAAACACCGTGCTTGAACAGGCTCATCACAGTGGTTTATGTAATGCTGTCCTTGCAGTTAAATGCCTAATCTGCCAGATGATGCAGTTGCGTGCTTAGATACATTTTCCAAAACCTTCGATTTCTCTGTTCTGAAGGAACAGTTATAACAAGTTGATTGGAAAGAACAACAGAAAGAAACACCCCTTAAAAAAATCCATGTTTTCTATGTCCCAGGAGTGAGTGAGTCTGGGCAGGGCCTTGGAAATAGCTTTTCTCTTTTTCTTTTTTATGTTTTGGCCACATCATCACACCGAGTTGCCCTGAGCAGTGGCCTGTCAGCTCTCCAGAGAGCTGCAGCAGCCCTGGCTGGCAGACTTCACAGCTGGTGCAGTGCTGCAAGGGAAGGGGGTGAGGGAGGTGGATAGTCTTGAAGTCCTCTGCAGCGATGAGAGGTGTTTGTTACTGGTAAAAACTGTGTTAGGATTTAATTTGTGCTTTTGGTCTAAAATTGAGAACTAATTTAAGTGTAGCTCAAGAAAAGTGGAAGGCTTTGTGGTTGGAAATACGGGTCAGGAGGGAAATGGAAAGGACTTTTCCAGCAACCAAAGCTCTTGACTCTGACAAACCACTATCGTTTTGTTCCACTGACCCTCTCCAAGCCTAAATACTAATGTTTCTTTTTTCCAAGTGCTCCTCCTGACTTGACCTTTCTGCCTGCGCTGATAAAATGGTGTCCAGGTCCTCCTCATCTCTTGATGGCTTCGAGCCTCTCATTGCTGACCTCTTTGGCACAGATATTACACCTTTCCTTTCCTTTCTCTGCTTTCCAATTGTTCAGGATGCAATTTCGACCTAATCTCTCTGGCTCATCTCTGACTGTGCCATTCCTGGAGTTGCTGCATCGGATTAAAAAGAGGAAGGGGACCACTTTCAGAATTAGTGAATGCGAGTAGCAGGCAAGAGGTTTGTCCTAGAAAGGTCCATGTATTTGCTGCGTGGGGAGATGGCAGCCGCATCACTTCTTCATTCGCTCTGCCGTTACCCGCCCTGCCCTGGCTGCAGGTGTTCTGGTATCAAAAAGGCTGGTTATTCTACTGGTGGCAGTACATGTTTGCTTTATCTTTAACCCGACAAGCCATTTGTGCTCCAGGGCATGTGTAAGAAGAATTAAATGCAAACAGTCAGAGTCCTCTCCAGGTTAGTAACAAGAAAGATAGTGCAGAGGGATTAAGGATTAAAGGGAGAGCAGCCATGAGCGGGATGGAAGGTTCGTTGATGCACTTGGCTTCAACTAGATAAATATTTATGAGCAAAGGGAATGGATGGTTGTAAGAATGTCTGGGGTTTGTGAGCAGATATAAAATTCTTGAAGATTTTGTCACTATTGACATTCAGAGATATGTTTTTTAGCAGTTTGATGGAGTTAGGAGCACAGATCTCATTAAAGCCCTCATTAGCTAGATATTTATGGCCACTCCAGTTCTCTTCTGAAGTTTGAAAAGATTGTATTTCTTGGTTGAGCTGTGCTTGATCTGCTTTTGATATTCTTTTAGCTCACTTCTCTTTAGAGTAAGTTTTCTATTCATGGATTTTCCCTATGGTGTATATATAATGTGCTACCCCCACTGCACAGTATATTTTTAATTTACTGTGTAGATACTAATAGAATAAGTAGTACAGGGTGAGAGACCTCTTTGACCTGGGATTTAGTTCATTATTTTTTAAACAAACTCAAAAAGAGGCATTGCAGGAAGTGGGAAATCTGTTGCTGATGAAGGTGAAAGGAAGATTCTTGGAAAATGAGATGGTGACACCAGTCCAAACTCCAGTGAAGTTTTAGGGAGATACTTGGGTAAAGGCTGCGGGGAAGTGAGGCAGGTTTAGTGCTTGCCTTAAGGTGTTAAATGATTATAAAAGTCTGCTTGCACTTAGAGGGATTTGATGCTTTGGTTTCTTGACTGGCAGCAGTCATTTGTGCGGTCTCGAGTGTCTAGATTGGATCTTACCTGCCAACTTTTGTTAGACAAGATAAAGGCTTTACACTGACATGGCTAAAAACATTGGCAAGCGTCAAGAAAGCTAATTTCTATAATTTTTGTGATTAGTTGTCTTATGATTATATTCAAAACATCACTTTGCAGAGATGAGTCAAGTCATCATTGCAGGGGTGTTTAAACAAAACCTTTGCACAGGGCAGAGGTGCAGCGGTAGCACTTTCAGAGCTGTTACTGGAGCTAAAAGGAAAATGGGGAGTTTTGGCCTGGCCTGTATTGCAGACTGGCTTCAGCGAGTCCTCCTGGCTGTTCTGTCAGGCAGGATAAGGGGCTTGTCACTTCCAGTGACACAAAAGCCAACGAAAAACAGCACAGTGAAATTTGCCAAGTACTTTCATTGATGTTCAGACAGCAGCGGTGGAGAAAATGAAAAGAAGAAAAATCCCCAGTGAGGACGCAGACTCCTTGAAGAGTTGTGTGGGGCTGATGTGGGAGAGCTGTCAGCTGCTCCGGGCCCAGATGGTGCAGGAAAGCTCCCAGCCCCTGCTGCCGGGACCTGCCTGCTGCCTTCTGCAGGCTCTTCTTGCCAAGTGCAAAGAAAAGCAGCAGCCTCCTTAGGCCTCAGGATGTGCTCAGTGGCGGGGATAGGATGCTATTCAGGCCCTGGCTACTGTGTAATACACATTGTTGCCCATGAAGCTGCTGGTTTATATTGATTTCCTACACCCCTGCATGAATTTATCATTTGCAGCTTTAGAAAAAAGCAGAAATTCAACATTGTTGCCCCTGGGAAGTTCGGCCAGGGCTGTATTTATAAAGCTTTGGGAAGTAGGAAGGGGAGTCTGAGCAGGGATTTATTTTCTCTAGATGTGGGGGACTTACAAACCTGTTCCACAGCTAATCTTAGGTTTTCTTTCTGCTTAAATTTAGTTGTATGCGTTTTGTTTCCATCCTTAGTGCAGAATCTCATCGCTGACAAGGATCAGTCAGTCACACCGTCACTGTTTTGTAGGTGAAGTCACTTTTGTTTTCATTGGTGTCATTGATCCATTAATGTTATCTTAATATTGCGTGGATGCTGCAATAATCCTGACTTCAAAGGCACAACATTTTATCAGATTGATTCTGTATCAGATGGGTTTGTGTTGTGGTATAAACCTGTTGAAGAATTGGGCTGTTAACCATAAGCATCCAGGGACCCCAGTTTGGGTTATCAGACATCACAAGGAAGAGGAAACCCCCTGAGACAAAGAAGAATGTGGCCTCCTGTCTTTTTGTGCAGGTGAGGCTTCCCAGCAGACCAGAAATCCTTCTAAAAATGCCCCACTAGCGTTGAAAATAGGCATCTTTCTTCTTACTGCGCAGAAGCAGCAGAACTACATTTCACTTTTTTCCCTTTCGCTGGCTTTTTGAACCCCTGAGTAGCTTTTAAAGTATGTGGCTTCCAGATCTTAGTTTTGGAGTGGCTCGAGATCAAAGTTATTTTAAAGGTTACGTGTGATTTTATGCCATCAGGAGCACTTCTTAAAGAATAAAATTTGCTTTGATTGAGAGCTAGCAGCAACCTAAGAGATGAATGGTAGAAATTTTCATTGACATCTGTGCAAGATGTAGCAGTGCTGCTGGGAGGAAGAGCAGTGCAGTGGCATGCACAGGTGCCACGAGGATGAATTCTGAGTTTTAGACCCAGAGGATTCAACTCTGTATATTTAGATACTGTGCTGTTTCTTTAGAGCATCCCTTTTCTCATGCTTGTTTGTTCATCAGGGACTTATCTCTAACAGGGCCTGTGGAAACGAAGAGGCTGGCTGTGGTTGTGGCTTTCCCACCAGAGCAAGCCCTCATTTACGATGTACCATTTTCAGGGATTTAGAAGAAACTGTGGAATATACCCAGAAAATAGCTTGTAATATTGCAGATCAGCAAGCATGCTCTTAAAACACCTTATTTTCTTCAAGCAGGGCTGCAGAGCGTGGTTGTCCTGTGCAGCTGCATGCTGTGGCGGGGTTGAGGCTTTGTAGCTGCACGGTGGAGCTGGCTGAGCTGACATCGGGGCCGCTCTGTGCTGTGTAAGCAATGGGGCACATCTTGCACGCTCTTGTAACTCTGTGCTGTTGTACTCATTTGGAGAGCCTTGTTCTCACTGCACTTAAATCTCCTTGCATTACAGATAATCAAATTCTATCATGTTAGGATTAGGGGACCCCACTGAGAAGAGTTAAGAGAACCAGCTGCTCTGTGCTTCAAAGGCACAACCCTGGCTTGTCGCATCTGGAGAAGGCCACCCTACATAACCCTGGGGAGTTTCTTCTGGGAGCAGGAGCTTTCCCTTTGCCTGCTGGATGTGCTGCCAGTGCTCCCCCAGGGACACCAACGTGGCAGGTTTGGGACACCACCTGCAGCAGCAGCCAACAGACCTGCAGCTCTGCTCTCTGGAGGGACAGTGGCACAGCAGGCAGCTGGATGTGGACCCTGGGACACTTTACTTTAAGCTATCTGCATGGTAGTTGGTGTCTCTATTTTTTCTCTGAAATCTGTTGCAATCAGCTGTGAAAGCCCCAGGTATTTGATTCAAGATATCTTGAAGTTGAGTGGTTTTGTCCCAGCATTATTATTTTGTCAGTGCAGGTATTTACTAGAAGCAGCACAAGAACTGATTTCAAGACTGCCTGACTGGAAAGTTTCAAAATAGGGCAGGCAAAAAAGCAGCAGCTTCCAGAAGGTGTGTTTGTAGTAGGTCCTATTTAACTTCTTTTAATCAGTGACCTGGGGGAAAAAAATAAAACCATTACTCATAAAGTCCTCAGATAATACGCAGATTAGGTGGAGTGCGAGATAAGGAACAGGGCCTGAGTGACTGGGGTTGCATCGTGAGCAGTGTGTTCAGTGCGATGAGATGGTGACAAAATGAGGGCCCTTCTTGTACACTGAGGAGATGGAGGAGGGACTGCTCCTGAGAGATGGCTGTCCTGGAAGAGGCCTGGGTGTCAACATAACGATCTCAACTTGGGTTTTCACTGCCCAGCTGTGCCCAGGATGGAGAATGACGTTATTGAGTGTCTAGGTGGGGAAGTACTGAGTTGAGTACGTCTGAGGTGGTTTTGGAGCATTGGCAGGAGCATAATCTCAACACTGTATCCCATCCTGGTGCTTTAAGTTCAAAAAAGGCTGTTTAAAAATTGGGGAGACTTCAGAAAAGTGTCATGAGAACTGTTAAAGAGTCAGAAACTGTGTCTCATAGGGAAGGGCTCCAGAAGCTCTTTCTGTTTTATTTAGGAGGGTGTGGGGTGACACGACTGCAACTTGTAGCAACCTGTGGAGGGAAGAGAAATTTAATAAGAGAGGGCTCTTCGGTCTGGCAGTCGAAGCCGTAATGAGATCCAGTGGCTGGAAGGCTGTAACGCTGATGCATTTAGACTGGAGATAAGCTGCAAAATTTTACCAGGATGAATAATTAACCACTGTAGCAGTTTATCAAGGATTGCGATGACTCCTTCATCTCTGGATATCTCCAAACTGAGCCCTTTTAAACACGAGGCTGTGTTTCGGTCTGGGGTTAATTCAGACAAGTCTGGTAGCCTGTGTTGTAGTGTACCTGCAACGAGGAGTTTTGAGGCAGTAGATTTTTCTGTTAAAACAGCTGGGGGATGATTTCTGTCCTTATTTGCACCAGAAGAGTCAATGCTGCTGCCACAGTTTGTGAATTTTAAGAGTGCGTTGTGCCCTTGCCATTTTTCTACGGTGTTCTCAGAGGTCTTGAACGGTTACAGCTTGCAGGTGCTGCTGCAGCGCTCGCTAGGAAAAGTACATTTCTGTGGTTAGTTGCATACCAAAAGGAAGTGGATCTCTTTTTCCTTGTCATCCTACTTGCTCTCAAGATTCAAAACCAGTGGGGAAGCAGTGTTTGCTTTTTTTTCCCAAGATACTGCAGTTCTGTTTTGTAAACTGATGGATGCTCAGTAGGAACTTCTGAAATGAGAGAGATAGGGACACTTTGCACCTTTGATGCACTGATCCCTTTTGTTGGCATCGAGAAGGGTTTGTATTGAACTACACTGATGTATGTTTGTGCTGAATAATAATTGTAGAATGAATAATTGCAGCCTTCACTTTTTACCTGTAGAGCATCCCGCCCGCCTCCCTATCCAGCATTTCAGGGGAATATGTTAGCGACTGACATTAATGTTGTTGAGAAGACACTGTAATGTAGGTGCATTAAAACTGCTGGGGCTCTCAGCGCTCTAATCTCTTACTTCTTTATGAGGTTTGTGCTTGTTTTGCTTATATGTCACCAAGTGGGTCATGACTCAAATTTAGCCAGCGCTGTTATTAATGCTGGAGCGAGTCCTCGCTGGGTTATTTTTAGCAGCTGGGGCCGTTGTTGAGAGCTTGCGATTGCTAAAAATGCCGTGGACTGATTGCGCAGGCGATGGTGTCTGGTGGAATTTGCGCCCCAGCTGTGTGTCTCCAGGCCGGTGGGTCGTGTTGACACCAACTCCCTGCGATTTGTCAACCCCGCCTCCCGCTCCGCCATGGCTGTGACAGCCGTGCTCTTGGTGTCTGATGGCACAGAGTGAATGAGGGGGGAAGTGACGGCGGCAGCCTCGTTACTGACAGCTTGGGAAACACCAAGATCGCGGAGAGGACTTCGGCCTTCGCTGATATTTGATTTTTCCTTTACCACCCCGTCTCGTGAGCGCGCTTTGCTGCTGCCATCTTCCCTGGGAAGTGTCTGTTCTGCAGCTGAGGCCTTCTTTGGAACCCCTCAGCAGAATTTTGAACCTTTTCCTGACTTAAGTGGCTTCCTCCAGGCACAGCAGTCGCTGAGCTTTGTTTTGTTGCTGACAATGGTTTTCTAAGGTAGTGGTTCTCATGTAAGCCAAATATTTTGAGAGATAATGCCCCAAGGAACAAGGTGTAGAGCTGGGACCACTGAAAACTCTGGTTCTGCATTTGACTTGGCTACTGACTTCTTGTGTCGTCTGACCACGTTTGATTCAGTTTTCCCATCAGAAATGGCAGGGTAAAGGAAAGGTATGAGATTCGTACATGAACTTATTAAACTATTACAATTGATTACTGACTCTATATCCTGGGTAGCTTTTAACCTGCAAATTAAAACGGACTTGCTAATAGTGACAAGTGCCCTCACTCCCTTAAACATAACACACATAGATGTGGAACTACACCTGTGACTATCTTCTTAGTGAAATTACTGGTTCAGTTTGAGAAATAAAAGTGTTAACTCTTATCCAAGGATTTCAAGGTGTTTAAATCCTGGAATGCAGAATCATGACATGCCTTTGTGTTTTGTGGCCGAGAGGTGAATCAAGACTGCTGTAATTAAATGACTACAGATTAATTTCAGGTTTTTTGTTTTATAACAAATCCACTGATGAATGCAAACAACACAAAAGTTTCAATTCCCAGACCTTCAAAGCAACCATTTGCTATTGTTTCTTGTATTATAATCTCAAATACCACATCAATTTATTTTTTATAATGTTACACATATGTGGATTTCCAAACAAGTGTAAATATATGCAAGGAAGGCGAATAGGCAGCCAGTAATGATTTATAATGCTGTCGTCTTTTGGCCTCCAGAGACTTTGATCCAAATCTTGGCCCAAGCCTGAAGAGGAAATGAGTTTGGTTTTAGACTAATTCTTAGTGGATTTTTGTCCACAGTACAAATGATGTGTGGCTTATCTGGCAGTCAGAAACCTTCCTGGAGTAAAGGTTGAATGTGTTTTAGTAAGGCTCAATGGGGACATGGGTCTGTCTGGATGAAGCTCTGACCAGTTTTGCATCGCTTGTCTTTATAAGCACTAAGTTTGGCAGAAATAAAAAAAAAAAAAGGGGGTTGGGGGGAGACACAAGCTGCTTGGAGGGGCTTTATATCTGTAATTTGTGTAGAAGAAAGCACAGTCTCATCACGAGTCTGTAATGGTGTTTGTACCATCTTGGTTTTGATATATAGTGTTGTATTTCTATTCTTTAGCTTGAAAGTTTTGCCACATGAGAGAGCCTCTGTTCTAGCACAAAGGGAGTTGTCTAGCACTTTCACAGAGTTGTCTGTCCTGGAGGCGAAGGGATTACAGCAGCAATAAGTAATGCTGAAAGGTCCCGTGTGCACGGCTCCTAAATAATTCAGCAGACAGGTACCTCGTGCTTCCGCTCGCTCGGTAAAAGGAGCGCGTTGTCCGAGCCTGCTGGAGGCGGCGGCGCTCTGAATCCTTGAAGTGATTCCAGAGGAAGGTGTTTGAGTTGTACCTGAAATGATTTATGACAGAAAGGGCTTTTGGGACAAGAAGTGTGTGGGGCCTTGAGCCGTGGGGGTGCTGCTGCCTCACATTGCGAAGGTGACGTGGAAGGCCCTCAGCCCCAGTCCCTGCATGGGGGCTGCTGGGGACCTGCACAAGGTCTTTGCTTCTGACTGCTCGACAGCTGCATTTCTTTGTGGGCAGACGTGCTGGGAAGCCCAGGTCTGTTTTCTTAAGTGTGAAAACCAGGGGGGAAAAATGCATCATATTCCTGCACTACCTTCAAAAGAAAGATATCTTTCCTAACCTTGCTATTTAAAAACTTATATTTATTTCCTTTACTGTTTCCTTTCCAATATCTATATTCTCTCCTCAGTGCTTCCCTTCCAGTAACTTACCCATTCTTGCCTTGGCTGAAGGCTGAGATTAACTCCATGTGTGTGGAGTGTGCAGGCAGTCTGAAGTGGTAGATCTCAATTTCGAGGAAAGGTCTCAAATGAAGTGCTCTGGGGAGCAAGCAGCAAGGCAGGGCAGGCAGGGAGGGAAGCTGTGTTGGGCCCACTGACTGAACAACTTCTCAGAAATTCTGTGATGCAACTACCCCTGCTGCCAGGGAGGTGAGCACGGAGCTAGTTTTGGAATGCTCCTGACTTTTTTTGCCACTTGGTAAATTAACCTCGTGGTGTGAATCCAGGGAATGGAGAAGAAAAGCAGATTTGGGAAGCTGCTTGTTGGGAACTTCAAGTTGCGGTTTTGCAGCTGGTTTTGCTCTACACCGAGATTGGAGTGCTCTGAAGCTGTTCAGCTAGTTGGTCGTGTTTAATTTTTAACCTGTTTATATGACTAATTTCTGAACTAGTCATTTGTGTGTGCTGCCTTTAGTCTTACAAGTCTTTGTGGCCCAAAGATTTGTTTCAGCTGGGTGTTGGTGATCTCCTTCCTGCATTTTTCCTTGTGGTTGTTGGACAGAACAAATCTGAGTCCTGTGTTTGCTGATGCTGGGGATGTGTTGTTTCAAGTATTTACCAGATTATTTATACTCTGTGGGTCCGTCTATTGGGAGTGATGCCTGATGAAAAAAGATGCAGTAGTATGTCGTAGCCGATTAACGTGAAGGCAAGTGCATCTACTGCTTCTAAGGCAGTATTTGCTGTTTGGTTATCGCTATGCATCTCTGAGCTTGTGGTAATTTATTAGTTCATCCATTCAATCTGTAATAAAGATATTCAGACCTGGAGTTTTATTGTTCCTTTATTCCCCTCTTAAAATTAACATCTTTCCGTTCACTCAGATCGTCAGTCGCCGTGGTGTATTCAGAGCATCGGGAAATTTTGGTTCCTTTTGGTAGAAGAAATTTACAGAAAAGGTGCAGTGATAGGAGTTTTGTGTTCAGATTTCTAGCCACTTAATACAAGCTCTAATAAGAGTGACCGGAAACACGTATATACGTTTTGCTGCAGTGTCCTTAACTATCCTTAGCACTTGAGCAAAGGCCTGTGAGTTTATTTTAAGAATATGAAAGCATTTGGATTTGGTGACCTTTTTCAGTCAAACTCTGGTGCAGCTTCATCATCTCTTCTGAATGAGATAATTTGACCTTTATCAGGAATTTAAAACCTCTGGACCCAAAAGAAGAATCAGAAAAGATCTACTTCTTTCAGAGTAATTATAAGGATGTAGACAGATATAGCAATACCATTCCTTTTTTAATTGGAGTAATTTGCTCTATGCAAATCTGCGCAGATTCTCAGCATTATTAAAGCTGACTCAAGTGAAAGAAAATTCCTGGGGTGGTTCTTGTTGAAAGTAGTTGCAGAAAAGGCATTTTTCACAATTTACCGGTTTTTGTCTTTATTTTCTTGGCAGTTAAAATGCTTCCCTGTGGAAACTAGATGGGGGTAACCAGCACGGTTATTTACACAAGTCACTTAAAACACGTATGAGCAGAAAAGACAGCCTGTGGCACGTGCGGTACTGTGCAGGATCCAGCTGTGCAGGCAAAGAGATCCTTTTCTTTTCCCCCCACGTGGAGGTTACAGGGGTCTTAAAACAATGAAATCCTGTTTCCTCGCTGTTTTCTAGGCCCAAACACGAGGTAAATCAGCTACTTCTGCAACAGTCGTCTTTGGGGTGAGAATGAAATCCACACAGCTGAGTGAGTGAATTCAGCTGGAGTAGATTATTTCCTGTTCCTCTGCTGCACGCAAGCACTTTCCTTGCTTGTTTTAAGTCTATAACCCTTAATAAACCCCTTAATTTTTGTGCGGTTAGCTTGAATTCACAGTTCTCCTTTTTAATGTGTTTTTTTGTTTCCTTCATCTTTGTAACCAACAAGCTGCATTAATCCTCTGTATACACAGATTCATAATCTGATGTTGAAAGTATTATCCTTTGCTTCTGGCGATCAGATGTCAAAAGCAGGGAGTTTGGGAGTCTCTGTTTTTCTTCAGATTGCTGTGGTGCTGGTTGATACCTTCACTGGATGTAGGATAAATCACACTCTTCCTCAAGCACTTGTCTGAAAACTCTGTAGCCCAACGCAGTGGTTTTAACTTTGTAGTGAAAGGTTACTTTTCTTTAGCAGCAAAGCAGCAAAGGCGGAGAGAGCAGGGATGCAGATTCATTATCCCTGCGAGGTTCTGCTGCAGCAGCTGCAGGTGGTTTAACTGTGATCAATGCAGAGTTTACAGTAATCCGTCAGGTTATGAACCGCAGGGGCCGTGGGCTGGATAAACTCTCCTCTGTCAGCTGGCAGAGTGGTGAATTCCAGCAGAAGGGCAGGGAGGAGTCAGACGGTGGCTCTTTAGGCTGCTGTAATTAAATCTGGCAGGGATCACGGATCTCAAGCACTGAGGACACACCTGTGCATCACTCAGTGCTGAGCCTGGCACAGTTAAAGGGATAACCCAGCTCACTCGGCGTGGTGATGAGTAACTTGCTCACAGGAGCAGCACCCAGCTCAGGACCCCTGCGTGGCTGCTGCAGTGCCACTGATGCGTCACTTTTCTGTGTGAGCTTTGCAACTTCTGTGGCCCAGGCTGTTGCGGTGGTGTCCTGCAGCTGTGGATGGGGTGGCCAGGTTGACGGGAAGCCAGGGCACATCGCAGTCCTGTTGTCCCTGCCAGTGTGGCCAGCATTGCTCAAGCCAGTGATGAAATTGTCCCAGCCAAGCACCAACCTTTGTGCCTTTAAGTGCCCGTACTCCAGAAGTGCTGTACCTGCCTTTCTGCTGGGTGCTGCTTCTGCCTGGAGCCTTGGCAGGAGCCTTGATAGTGGTGTTCCTGCAATGGTCTTGAAATTTCAATCTCAATTACTTTCAGCTGCATTTCTCCGAGAACTGTGCTTCTACAGTACATGCTAAATTGTTTGGAAGGACTACATATGCCTCAGGATCAAAATGCAACAGAAAACGTCAGCAGCATGTCTAAATAAACATCTCTGTCTCTCTTACAAGAGTGTTTAGCAGCTCTGTTGGCAGATGTTTCTATAAAATGTTAAATACTATGCTTTCCAAACCTCCGAAATGTTTGTAATCCAGTAAATAGGAAAGGACAGGGAAACCAGCTGAGGAAGGTCTGTCAAAGAGCAGGAGAGCCCTAAAGCCGTTCGTGGCTCTTCAGAAACAAAAAGTGAAATTGAGTCCTGGGAATTAATATTTCATTGATAACACTGGCTTTTAAAGTTATTTAGTACTGAGGTGCATTGTTTTATCTGTGTACAGAAGACAGTAGGGCTCTGTTTAGTGCAAGTAAGGGGCTTTGTGATCGGTGTGTGAGCTTGTTATACCAGGAGCTTCTACATGCCTTTTTGTATCAGTAGTGTGATGTGTTTACCCACCAAGTTTTAGATGTGCAAAACCTGCATAGAACTTCATGGGGATTTTTTTTACCTCATTACTCCCTTTTATCCTTTTGAATGCTAATTTATTTTTACTAATTATTTTTATTTCAGTGTGCTACAGGGAGAGAAGGGGCTTACTCTTTCTTTTACAGTCCCCGTTTGTGTTTTCTGTCTCTTCATCACACACTATGTTTAAACTCGAGCTCAGGGTGTCATTTGTTTAAAAACTTTTCAGTGACTTTGCTTTTGGAGGCAGTCACGGACGCCTCATCCCCCACTCATCGGGTTCTGATGTCTCTGTAACTGTCTGGTGAACTGGGGCAGCAAACTGGTCCAGTTCACCGTGCTAATGCCCTAATGCTTGTGCTGATGTCGGGTCAGGGACTGCTAAAGCCACATTGAGTTGTCCTGTGGAGGACTGAGTTGCTCATTTGGCTGGGAAGGAAGAAGAAAGGCTTTCCCAAGGTCATTCCCAGCAGGTCACGGCACAGCCAGGACCCGGTGTGCCCCTGCACAATGCTGGCCCTCGCACGAGCACCTCCTCACTGGCCAGCAAAGACAGTTAGTGCCTTAATTCTCATCTCCCGGGGTGCTTCTGCAGTCTGCTTTGCTTTCAAATGCTTTAAATGCCAGACCTGTGATACTGTGAAGTACCATAAAGTAAGATTAGATAAGGGAGCAAGTGTGCTCCGAGGGCAAAGCTGGTGGAAGTTGCCTCAAAGAAACCTTGTGTGGGAGCAGCGGGGCCGTGTCTCCACACCTCTGCGCCTCAGCTCTGGAAGGAAGCACTGCACTGCGTGCTGTGCTTTGTGCTTACGGCAGCTGTTTGGGATGCCAAAACCAGAGGTGTTAGGGGATGGAGCTGGGAGAAGGCACTGCAGGGGAGTTTTATCACTTGTGAAATAGGGGAAAGGATAATTGGCTCAGTCTGTAAAGCCAGCCGATCTCTGTGAATGAAAAGCAGGGTCAGGCTCAGAACAAGGTCTGAGTGCTTCATGTAAAATACTGGGTTTCTAGAAGTGTTTAAGGATTTATTTTCCCATCTGTTTTACAGTTGCCAGATTTGCTGATGGCTTAAAGCAGGAAGACTGGAACAAAAGGTTAACTCCAAAACTCATTGCTTTGCTGTTAAATTTGGTCTGTAAACCTTAAGGCCCTTTTTACAAAAGCTTAGTATTGGTTTGACAAATGCATTCATTTATTTATTTGTACACCTGAATTGTTGGAATAATAATAATTAAAACAACATTAATTCTCTGTTGTTTGTGATAGATATAATTGGGACTGTTAGCTAATAAACTTCCACTGTTTTAACACATAGGTGAAACTTTCACAATGAGTTCATACTGGGATTTAAAAAAAAGATGAGATTTTTCACTGTGGCATCTTTTGAGAAAGGCCTAATAAATGTGCAGTCTGTTGGGATAGCGGAGGTTAGTTAATGCTGAAGAAAAATAACATAGAAATATAACATCTTACCTTCAGAGTTTCCCGAGTCTCTGTTATTATTCAGTTTCTCATTCCCTTGAAACTTCATCAAATGCCGCCTTTGTGCAGCGGAAGTGACTTTCTGCTGTGCTTGGTTATAAACAAGGATTGTTTATCTGCAGTGTCTTTCTTCTAACATCCTGTAGGGCCAGATAGGAGACAGTCAGAAGGACTTCTGTCGTGCTGTCCAGTGTCGCAGCAGAGGAAAGGCACAAACCCAGCTGTTAGGTGCCTTCTTCCCTCTTTAAATGGAAGAATTAGGAATGGCACTGGGAGTCTGGTGGGCTTCAGTGTTGACAAGTGACCGCCTTGCGTTGGGCCTTCACTCTGAGTCGTCCTTACTTGGTGTGCTCACGTTTGCTTACAGGCATGTTCCAGTCTCTGTGGCTTCGAAAATTTGGATATCGAGGGAGTTGTGTGTCTCTTAATTTGTGTTTGTGGCAGTGCTTTGCATTTCCCTCAGCTTTCTGAAGCAACACTTTAATGTGCTCTAAAGAGAAAAAAAAGCATTCACTGTGTAGAAAAAGCATATGGCTGTGAGGCCCAAAGCAATGGGAGGACCCAGGGGCACAGACAGTTAAGAAATTCCTTTGAACTCATTTAATAAGGGAATTGTTTAGATTTCAACCGTGATATCTTTAAATCTGAACCAGGGTGATTTGGGAACCTTTGATCACATTTTTGGGGGTTAGTTTCCTCCCAAATGACAGCTACAATTCTTAAGTCCCTTTTAATCCCCCAACCTTGACACAGCTGCATTTTGGTGTTTCAAACACAGGATTGCTCATTTGAATGGACTTTCCTGTTGGAAAACTGTGATCGTATCAGGCTCGCCTACATTCCCTTGTGTCTTCTGTTTTTGGGACTCCAACCTTCAGGAATAAGACAAGGTGAATAGATGGGTCTGTGTTCTCTTAAACTGTAATAGCTGTTCTGTTGGATTTCTCGGCGATTCCTGGTTTTTGGGAGCTGGCATAAGCTGAGTTAATGACTGCTCTCTCTTCTCCACCACTGCGACTCTCCTTATCTCAGTGGAGTTAACAGCTGCATAAAACCATGTAGGTGAATGCAGAATTGGATGTTAGATGTGCTATGAGACAGCCCACTTGTTCTCTGGATGTTTATGCTGTTACCTAAGTATTCTCATTTCCTGACTGCCAAATTATCGCTTAAATGCTAGGAACTGAATCTAGAGGATTTTGTGCATTGCGCTGTGGTAGCACGAAGGAGGAGGAGTGGCCTGTGGCGTAGCTGGGAGGCCAAGCTTTAGGAAGCTCTAAGCCATGGAATAACATGTTGGTTTTGACTGCCGTGTGATGCCAGGAGCGCGTCATGCAAGAGTGAATATAAAAACAGAGGTGGAAAAATCGGACTTTTGAATTTAGGGATTAGCTTTGGGGCAAGGGAGGAAATGTGATACCCTCTGCTTTGAATCTATACCCAGAAAAGCTTTTTGCCTATTTTTGTGCCATTGGCAATGGTTTCTACAAACAGAACAAACGTTTACCCATATCTCATGTGTATGAGAACTTCTCGGCCCTCTCATTGCCCTGCAGTCACTCAACTGGTGTGTGTTGCCCGCGTGCTTTGCTGGTGTTGCAGTCTCTGAAGAGGCTGAACGTCCGTGTCGCTGCCCTGGTACGTCACGTTATCTGCCAGCCAGGAGCTCCTCTGTCCTCTCTGTGTCCGCAGGCCCGTGCTGGCCAGATGGTGCTGGGTTTGGGTGCCATCCAAAGTGGCGCAGTAGAAAGGCCAGGTTATGTGTCATATTCCAGAGGCCAGGAAGAGCTGCCAGTTCTACTCTTCTGGTAACGAACAGCTTGACTTAATGTATCAATCTTGTTGTCCTCACTATTCTCAAGCTGATTTTATCTAAGACACTCAGAAGGATAGAAGGTTGAAGCTGTACAAATCCTACTTGTTACCTCCTTTGTAGCTAATATCTGTGTTTGCATTTACTGTATGTCCTAGAATAATCTGCTCTCTACCACCAACATGAAATCCTTTCTAGTGTCAGAAGGAGATTTCTATGTTTGTTTGGTTTTCCTGGAGCACAGTACGATTGGAAGCTGGGAGATGTAGATTCTCCTCCTCGATTTGCCGGAAGACTGTTGTTTGATTTGGGGCAAGATGCTTTGTATTTGTTCATTTTTCATTCTGCAAAATAGAGGTCAAAATGCTGATTCCCTTTGTGTGGTGCTTTAAGAATTGCTAATGAAAAAGGCCTGACAAAAGCCAAATGGTGACGTTATTTATAAATTATGCAAGAATTTTCCCTCACCTTCTCAGCGTGCTTTTTTTTTCTTCCCCAGAGGAAGGCTTTCCCTAATGGGATTTGAGAGCCACAAACCACATCTGTATCAGTAACAGAGTAATGTGTGGATGGGAAGGGTACTTGGTGTGGAGAGAGATGGGGGATGAACTGCTCTCGTTATTTAACACGGCCCTGCACTCCCCAGGTTCACCTTCTGTGGAATGAGTGGATGTTTAAGCTGGTCTTTCTGGTTTTAAAAGCATTTATATTGTCAGTCTCTATCTGTGAAGTTTAAGAGCATGTTTGCTTCTGGCATCATTGCAAAAAGAGTGCTGGTTTCTCGGTCGCCTGCTTTTACAGATCCTGCCAAAACCTGAGAACTAAAGCTTATAATTTTGCTTGGTCGTGGTGAGGACCTTGGGAAATCCGTATCTTTCACTGAAACCAAATACCTGGAAACTTTGCTGTTTTTAAGCCCTTTCTGCTTTACTGAGCACTTCTGGTCTGATGTGTGAAATTTCCCCTTCTACCCTTTTATCTGCTTTTTGAAATATAGTATTCTTGATATAATCTTTTTATGTGCAGTTTTTACTGACATATGAATTCCTTGACAAGAGCTGCTTTACACATAAAAGCAAGATCATCACGGGCCACAGGGGAGACGCTGTGGCCCGTTGGGTGCTGTGTTTGGGAATAGGGCTGCGGCGCTCGGGCACGCAGAGCCGGAGGATTTTGCGGATGTCTTTGCGGATGACAGTGGCACTTTGTCGCTTAGCAACAGCCTCCCGAGATGGGGGTGGCAGAGAGGATGCCTGTCCTGCCTGCCCCGGCGTCTCCCCGCTCCGCCTGGCCGGGGGCTTGGCGCTCGTGCATGGGGTCGCGCCACTCGCGTGTCACGTGCTGTGGGAATGGGTGGGCACCGAGAGTCTCCTGGGTTACTGCTGTGATGGGGATTAGAGCTTTGCTAATAAAGAGTAGCTGCAAAATGCTTTTATAGCCGTTTTTCATCCTGAAAGTTGTTTGTATCATAAGAATATTGGGAGGTGTGCTGCAGGTCTTGACCAATTCTACGTGCGCTCTTTAAAACGGTTTTTAAACCTGACATCTCGCATGTGGTTGCGCTGAGAGTTGGTGTCATTGCTCATGCTGGTGTAGCAGTGAGAGTTGTTAGGTAGCGCGTGTGTATAATACAGTTGCCGTGTCAGCCTTTCTGTTTCTGGTTATCTACATACGGCAGCAGATCGCTGGTGGAGATGTCAGCTGTGATGTGGCTTATTAAGAGCTACAAGACAGAAGCGATCACAAGAAGCCCTGCTTCCATGCAGGCTGTTCTCCAGAGTCTCTGGGTGCATCTGTTCTGTCTTAACCCTGCTCACGTGGACTGGATTTTTTTGGTTCTTACCAAAGGGTTATGCCTGTTTGAACAAATAAATACTGTGTGCTACATCTGTATTTCTCACTCCATGATGTTTAGCGTTGACAGGGTGCTGTGAACAGTAAATAGAAGCAAAGTTAAGCCCTCAGAGACGTGAATCGTGAGATGAACAAGGGCTCTGAACTAATTTGAGCAGGTTAGCAGTGTTGAAAGTTGCTGCTCTGTATCACATGTGAATTCCCTATTGCATTTCAAAATTGAGGGCTAGCAGCAAATGGAAAACTTTGCATGAATGGCCCTTTCTCTGGTCTCTGCCTGGTAAAGCCTTGTTCCAGGCAGGAAGAAAACTTGTCCTACAAACCAGCCAGCCTTCGGTCTCAGGTCTGTAAAGCACAGATAGACGTTTCTGCATCTGAAAATGAAGCATTGAGAGAAACTGGTAATTTAGCATGGGTTGAGGAAGTGGTTGCAAAGAGGCCCAGCTTAGCATCGCTTGGGTGGGGGAAAACCCAGATCCTCTAAACGTTATGGAAAGAGAGTGGCAAAGCTGATGAAAGCGTGCACCGCTCGCTGTGGATTCGGGGAGCCAGCACGGAGCGGTGATTGTGGCACCTGCTCGGCTGGGGGCTTTCTCTGCAGTGGGTTGTTGTCCTGGCAGCTCCTCGTGTCCCAGGCCTTGTCTGACGTGCTTGGGGAAGTGGATCACATCACTTTGCCTCTGCACGTGTTCTCCTCTGCGCAGCTGGGTTTGTTTGCTCCTGAGCTTTAATTGTCTGATGTCCTCGTGGAGTTTTTGTGTGGTTACTTCTTCCTTAGTGGCGAGTGGGACTCACCAGACGAAAGCACAGGTGCTCCTATCTCTCAGGAACGTTACCAAATGTGCCACTTACCTGTTCCTTCCTCCTTCACGTATTGCAAACGGATGTACCCCAGAACTGGTGGTGTCATTTGTCAGTCTCGTAGAAGTGTCTTTTCCCTTTAGCACTGCTCTTGCCCTCTTGTTTCTTGCTTTAAATTTCATCTCCCAGAGGAAACTAGGATGGAAATGAGTATGAAATATGGGTTTCCTTTTTAAAAAGAAAATAAACTAAACCTTAAGAGCTTCCTATTGGAATGTGATGGGATTGAACTCCTATCTCTCATCCTTTGAAAATCCCAGCTGGAATTATTTAATGTCAAAGCATGGAATTTCCCAGTGTGAAATCCACTGCTGGCTAAGGATGCACTGGGGATTAGGGAGACATCACTCTGCCAGGGGAGCGGTGCTGTCACCGCAGGAGACCTCACTTGCACAAAGGGACATTGCTGGCCTGTCCTGCTTCAAAGCTGAGTCTTGAGGATGAGATTCTTCAGTTCCCATTGAGGCTCCGTGCTGTGTGACTGACAGCCGAATCGGGGCGGAATGAACCAGAGTGGGTCACACTTTGCACTGCCTGGGAATAGGGAGGAAAAGAAGAGAGAGAGAGGCAAGAGCAAAACACTATTTGCTGATTTTCTTGTTTGGGAATGGGGTGGTTTTCTAGTGCACTTCCAGGATTTTGCTAAAACCACTTCAAGGTTGGGTGATTTTGCTCATTTGGCTGCATGAAAAAAGGATCATATCAGGTGATTGCAGTGATTTCTTCTGGTCCAAAATTTAAAATAAAATAAACATCTATGGCATGGAAGCCTTCTTCTTCTCCTTCTCTGCAGACATTCAAAACCCGCCTGGACGCCTTCCTGTGTAACCTCATCTGGGTGTTCCTGCTCCGGCAGGGGGATTGGACTGGATGAGCTTTGGAGGTCCCTTCCAATCCCTAACGGTCTGGGATTCTGTGAAGCCTGATGTCTTCCAAAGCTTTAGCATAGATAACAACACTATCCTTAGGAGAAATCTAATTTTGGAGGGTATCTTGTCAGTTTCGCAGTAGTTGTATAAAGAAACAACAGGAGCATATTCAGACAGTACACTGGATAACCACTAAATGCTTTATTTTTTTCCTCTGATCAAAGATGATTATTTTAAGTAGGCATCAATGTCTGAATGTTAGGATCTATAAAGCACTTAAGCAAAATCTGGGCTGATAGCTGTATGTGCAGCAGCTGCTGTGGTGTTAACAAGGTGCAGCTTGCTTTGAGACTCATAAATCAGCAGCGCTTTAGGTGATGCAGGGAGAGAGAGGAGCGACTCTGCCACATTAAAAGAATAACCTCTCTGGCCTCCTTTTCTAAACTGTTGATCTCTTTATAAAAGAGGATTTGCCCTGCTGTTCTAATAAGAGCTGTAAAATAATATATGTGTAATTAGAATTTAATAACGATTTGTGTGACTAGATCTGCAGCGTAAGCTGGTTCAAGTGATTGTGTAACCTTTGCATTGTGTTCATTATCTAACGTTGAAATAACAGCTGGAAGTTGAGAGACTGACACACAGTTTTAAAATTACAGAGCTTGAAATCGCTGCTGTCTGTAAACATACGAGAATCTGTTAATGACCTTTGAGCTCTCTGAGTGAAAATGTTTTGTAACATAGAATACATCAAAATTGCCTGTGACTGTGGTGTATGTTTTCTCTTTCTGAGCGATTGCCTAGGATATAAATGAATGCTTCCTTCCTGACACAGACATCAGAATATTTGGAACTATTCTAGGAAGCCCTAGGGATATATGGAAACACTTGGTGTATGGTTGGTTGTTCTAGCAAACCTGTTACAAGGTGAGCTGCTCTTGAGCACGGGGTGTGTGGGAGAACATTGCTGCTGGCAGGACCGGCAGCTGTGGACCTCTGCTGTACCCGTACATTGCTCCAGCAGCGTGTTTGTGGAGGAGCAAGAGTGATGAGGGTGACACAGGGACTTTTCATTAGCGTGTGTGACATTCAGGCATTTAGAAAGGCATTTTTCTCATGCTAGAAGTCATCTCGCTCAGAATTTTCCCCTTAGGTTGAAGTAAAATGCTATGGGCAGCTGTTTCTGGAGGTGGCTGGCTTCTACATATTTCTTGTTGTTGGATCATTTATATTTCTCCTCATTTGTTTCCTAGCCAAAAGAAACTACCAAAGGACTAATTATTTAATACACATTCTAGACCTCATGACAGCTGAACTGAAGCTTGTTGCCTACCATTGAGGGCAACTGCAGAGCTGGAAAAAATGCCTCTAGTGTCATAGTGTTTAAAAATGAATTAATTTATCATGTGGCACCAGGGATCAGGATATGGCTGGTTTTTCTTCTGGAGACTCTCACCGCTACAGCAGAGTTGGCAGAAGTGAATTTGCGAGCGCTCACCTCCTCCGGCGCAGCGTTGGTTGGCTTTGTGCGAGCTGTGTCAAACCGCGGTTGAAGCTGCACTTGGAGACCGCTCAGCTGTTGCCGAGGAGCATTTGTACCTCTGCTCTGCAGCGTTTTTAGGAACAGCACCCTTCCTAGGGGAGTGGTAATAAAATGTGGGCTGAAGGCAGAGGCTCAAAATGTCTGCAGCTGCTTACAGAGTGAACGCGTTTGAGGCTGTCGCCACGTGGGAGATTCGTCTGGAGCTTTCGTTCTGTAGGTGCTGCCGCCTTAAGAGCAGTACACTGGCTGTGTTTTAAAAGTACGTACCAAAAAATAAGTGGAGACAACACATCTGGTTGTATCAGAAATTCTAGAAAATAAATTTAAAACTTTGCATTTGTTTTTAGTGGGTGGAAGCTTTTAATTTCTTCAGAGATCAGGCTGGAGACTCATGAATTCACGATCAAGCTACCTAAGGCTATAGCTGTATCTTTTAAGTCTCAAGTATGAAGCTATTCACACGGCAGTCAGTGCTGTCATAATGTGGTTGTTAGATAATTTACACAATGAAGATCAAAACTTTAAATGCAGAAGTGGAGATGGAAGAGACCGATTTAGGCCCCTGCCTCTGGTAAATGAGCCATATGCCCAGTCCATCTGCACAGCTCCAGGTTGGCTCAGCTCTGTTTTCAGAGGCCAGCTCATGGAAGCGTGACATCCCGCTCTCAGCAGAGGTTGAAACAGTTGTGTCTTTCGTTTTAAAGAGAGCACCAGGATTTCTAAGCATTCCTGTCCATAGTGACACATAGGCGGAAGGCATCTTTTACACAACAGTGCTTTCCTGTTTTATCTTATGGTTTAGCTGGAAATCAGTAATAGTGAAAGCATCCAGCTGCCATCCCAGTTTGTGCTGGTAGGACCCTCATGCGTATTCCTGTGGCAGCTTGGGGCCAGCTGGTACAGCTGGAGATCTGGGGTTGTGTTACCTTCCTGGCGAGGTTGGGAGTGATGAAATGGCCACGTCTGGCTTCAAGCAAGGAGCTGCTTCTTCAGGTCCTAGTTCTGTCACCTGATGGGAGCAGTTTGAGCTCAATATGAGCGGTGGTTTAAATAATCAGATGAGAAGGGGAATTAGTTCAGATCAAGTGTGTAAAGGCTGCTCTCTAAACAAGCGAGTGACTGCTGCCTGTCAGCAGTGTGGGCCCAGCAGCGTCCCTGGGTGTTGGCACACTTGAGGAACAGCTGCCCAAAACGCTGGCTCTGGAGTGTGTGCCTGGCCGTGCCGCTGACTTGCTGGACACCTTTGGAAGTTAATCAAGACTGATATGCCCTAGATCACATTCTTTCAAACGGAGGTGTTACGTGTAGTCTGTTGCTTGTGAAATGCTGGGCAGCGCGAGGGCAGCGCGCAGTGCTGCTGCCATCCTGATTGTTCCTTTTTGAGAGGCTGCTCACTGAGGTGATGGGAGTTTGCAGCAGTAGCGCTTCTTGTGCCATCAGTCTGCTCAGCATTCGTACCCAGCAGTGCGGCGATGCAGCTGAAATAAGCTGAAGTGGGTGCTGTCAGATAAGCACAAGCTGTTTTCCAAATCCTTCGTACACTGCATAAACTGGGCAGGCTGAGCTCGCAGTCCTGGTTGAAAGCAGCTTTAGCTGAAATGTGCTTTTATCCGCGGTGAAAGCTGGGCAGGTTGGCCTCGCGGTGCTCGAACAGCAGCGCCTTTCAGCGCTCCCACAGCCTATAAAAGCTGGGCAGGCTGGGCTTGCAGTACGCCTCATTTCATCTACCTGAAAATGGTGCCCCAGCTTCCCTTCAATCATTTAAGCTCCCTTGCTCTCTGACACACTTTCCGCTGACAGTAATTCTGCGAGCACTCGTCGGGCATTTACTGCCATCACTGGAGGAAATACTGATGGCTTCAAATGGGATCATTTCCTTTCTGATGGACAGTGAGCACCTGTGAGAGTTTTAATGGCTGTGCAGTGGCTGTAAGTAGGTAGCGAGGAAGACGGGTGCAGTTCTCTGCAGTCAGGCGCCCGCAGGCTCTGAAGAGAAATTGGAGAAGAAGGAGAAAGGCACAGCTGGCTTCTTGTTGAGCTTGTGGAGTGTGGCTTAATACAGGAGATTTTTGTGAATTCATCTCCCCAATGGGTGATGGTGGAGAAGGGTTTACACCAAAAACGTGGTCAACCATATGTTCACATTCATGCAGGCTTCCTTGACCTCTTACTAAAGAGAAGATATTTACTGGATACATCCTTACTTTCATTGTTCCCTAAGTTACTGTTAAACACCCTCTACCTGTGTCCACGTACTTGGTGCTGCCGTGAAGGGCTGGGTTTTTTTCCTTGAGTAATTGAGAAGAAAGAGAACAGTACCAGCCTCCTTATTCTCAATTTTTTTTAAATTTGAAATTACTGTTACTGCTCAGCACTTCACAGTTATTAATTCATAGAATCTTTTGGGTTGGAAGGAACCTTTGAAGGTCCCTGCAGTGAGCAGGGACATCTTTAGCTAAATCAGATTGCTCAGAGCCCCATCCCCTGACCTTGAATGTTTCCAGGGATGGGGTTTCTATCACGTCTATGGGCAACCTGTTCCACTGTTTTACCCACCTTCACTGTAAAAGAATTCTTACATCTAATCTGAAATCTACCCTCTCTTAGTTTAAATCTATTACATCTTGTCATGCAAGCCTGCTAACATGCCCTGCTAAAAAGATTACCCCATCTTTCTTATAGGTCCCCTGTCAGTATTGAAAGGCTCCAACAAGATCTCTCTGGAGCTGTCTTTTTTCCAGGCTGAACAACCCCAACTCTCCCAGCCGTTCTCCGCAGGAGACGTGCTTCATCCTCTGGTCACTTTTGTGGCCTCCTCCGAACTTGCTCCAACAGGTCCATGTCTTTCCTGTGCTGAGGACTTCAGAGCTGGCTGGATTACTCCAGAAGGAGTCTCACCAGAGTCACCTCCCTCGCTCTGCTTGGCCGCAGTTCTTTTGATGCAGCTCAGAATATGGTTGGTCTTCTGGGCTGTGTGTGCACGCTGCCAGCTCACACCAAGCTTTGCATCCACCAGTACCCCAAGTCCTTCTCCGCAGGGCTGCTTTCAATCCCTTCATCCCCCAGCCTGCATTGATACCGAGGATTGCCCCCACCCATGTGCAGGACCTTGCACTTGGCCTTGTTGAACCTCGTGAGGTTCCCATGGGCCTGCTGCTCGAGTTCAGGTCCCCCTAGATGGCATCCTGTCCCTCAGGAGTGGCAGCTGCACCACCCAGCTTGGTGTCACCTGCAGACGTGCTGAGGATGCACTCGATCCCACTGCCTGTGTCAGTGATGGTGATGTTAAACAGCACTGGCCCCAGTACAGACCTCTGCGGGACACCGCTTGTCACCCATCTCCATCTGAACATCGAACCATTGACCTCTACCCTCTGGACTTGACCATCCAACTAATTCCTTATCCACCAAGAAATCCACCCATCAGATTCATTATTCTGGTCTCATGCAAGCAAAACGAGCAATCAGAGCCTCGTAAAATCATTGTTGATTGAAATGCTTTCAAAAGTAGAGTGATACTGACCTTCCCTTCTGTAATTTTTAGCTATATTTTGTTGACGTAACATTTGTCCAAGGTGTCTCTACCTGGTACAGCGTCTTCAAGGTCCTAGCAGCAAAGGTCTTCATTCTTAGGAGACAAAACAAGTGGGCATTTAGCGGAGTGCCAGCAGCCTGCTCTTCAGCTCCTCACAGGTGACAGGAATGCAGCCTCTGGTAATAAATTTGACTGTTTCAATTACAGTGAGTTTCTTGGTTCATCCACTTTTTAAGTTAAATCATGTGTCATAAACCTGCAAACCAGTGGCAGCTTCAAATGTCTTAACATTTCCAGAGCTTTCTTGTCAAAAAGTCATCTTATTCTTGAACTAAACATGTGACAGGGTCAGAGCAAACGTGATACATTTTAAAGAGCAGGACCCAAACTCATCTGGAATGTGTCAGCTAGGAGAGGAGAGTTGCAGTCTAAGGTTAAACAAGCAAGGATTTCATTTGCAATCATTTTAATTGATATTGATTGCATTGCTTGAATGTAGGGTCAAAGCAAGTGAGTCGCTTTGAATCTAGACTGGTTTTGTTGTTGTTTGGGGTTTTTTTCCATGTGTTTTTTTTTTGTTTGTTTTGTTTTTTTCCTTTAAAAACCTTTAGTGGCTTTGACTGAAAGGCAGGGGGTTTGAGTTACATTTTGAGTGAGGTTCGCGATGGGGGAGAAGAGAGGGTGGGAAAGTAAACCAAACCAGCGTGTGTCGTGTTACAGGAAAAGCGAGAACTTCCCTCTCCATGCAGACTGCAGGCTCTCGTCTGGAGCTGCCAGCGGACGCAGCCTCCCAGCGTGCCCTGAGCGCTGGGGAGACTGAACCCAGCTGCCCTGCTGCCGGACGGGGCTCCCAGCGAGGAGCCCTGTGCCCAGCTGTGGGCCAGTTCCAGCTCCGCGGCTCCTTCCCCTCCACTGCCTTCCCTTCTGCCCCATGCCCCCCAGAGCAGAGCTCCCACACTTCTCTTCCTCTCCCACCGTTAAAGCGCGCTCCTGCTCATTTTAAAGGTCTCCACTTGCATTTGCCACCTGTTCACCACACAAATTCAGTCACTTCGGTGTTGTCCCACCTGATACCATCCGGTAGAGTTAATTCTCATCCCTTTCCTTTTTTCTCTCATTATTCACCTCATTGCATTTGCCTGTTGGCTACTCCTCTTTCCTTGTGCTGGCTCCTGTTCTTGCAGTGGTTTCTCTCTCTATGGACCCATCTTCAAATCCGTGCCTTAAAGTTTACTTCTGTCATATATGGTTCTCATGTATATCTCCAGTATTATCTTTCCGTTTGAGTTACCATCTCCTGTGTAACCTTTATGCAACTAAATGGACAGTAAATTTCCCTTAGTAGAGGTCCTGCCTGTATTTGTAAAGTGCTTTGTCTACTTAGAAAGCACGAGAATATTAAGTCAGCATTTGCTTCTGTGTTGCTGTTCTATGAACTGGGTATCAGGTCAATAGGAATATTTTTAAATAACCTAATTAAAAGCAACTGTTTCCCTTCCTCTCTGAGACAGCATCTCTCCCTGAACTATTAAACAAGCACATTTGACAACCCTACTGCTAATTGCATGATAAAGTTGATATAAGGATAGATGGTGCTCAGGTCCTCGGGGGCTTTTCCATTGCAATTTTGCTGAGAGAAGCGGGAGGCAGAACCCGGGACAAACAGAGTCAGTTTTAGAGCCAGCGGTGGGGTTTTTATTTCTTCTGCATGGATCCTTCTCCCGTTTAACGTTCAGTGGGATATTTCACGTTCCCCAACTTAAGGAATAAGTGCTGCAGTGAAGAGTTGTGGCGAGAGAAGCTGGAGGCTGTTTCCCTTCTGGGAAATAAGCCCAGATAATCTTTTAAAGTCAGCCGAGGCAGTCTGGCAGGAGCGCAGTGTAACCAGTCCTTGGCTGCGTGTCTGAGCCTCACAGCGTCCGATGGGCCCTGGGGACGGGGGATTGTAATGGACTTGATTTTGCACCAAGGCTGCATTTCGAACTGATGCTTGAGGGCTGAGGGTAGTTATTTTATTAACTGTAGGTGTTATTTTTGTCCTCTGCACCCCAGCAGCACGCTTGAGGTTTTCCATCCAGCTATGCGGGCTTTGCACTCTTTTTTGAGTTCTTTAAGTGTTCCCTGTGTATGAAAGGTATTTACAACCCCAGCCTTCCCCGATGTGCTCTCTGAGATCTCAAAGAGCTGTGCAAACGCAGAGGATTAAGGCAGAGTTTGAGCCGGGCTGAGCAAACACGCAGCGATGACTCCAGCCAGCACTGGCTGTGGATGGGAGCTCGCACCGGGGTTCTCCAGGGCTGATCTCTGTTTCCTGATCAAACAGACAACACGGAGTGCTCTGTGCAGAAGTCTTTTGCTGGGGCGTTTTAGGAGTAAGAATGGTCTCATTGCAGAGCTGAGGGTTGTGCACCCCAGTTATTCACAGCTTTGTAAACTGAGCGGTGTGCGCCTTGGGTGTCTCTGGGCAATGCAGCTGTGCCTTGGTGACAAAAGAAAAATGGCTTTTCAGGAAGGAGTGTTCCAAGCAATTAAAGCTGTCCTGAGCTCCGCTGCAGAGGTGCAGTGGCATAACTTTAACTTGCTTGAGCCAAAGAGTGATGAAAAAAATCTCAGAGGCTTTTATTATGGACTCTCAAAATCTGTTGCAGAGTCTAGGTTGCATACTTGGATTGCCAGCCTGTGTTGTGGTCTTTACCAGTGGATCTTCACAGCCCCTGGTGTGCAAGGCAGAGCTGGAGGAGGTACCACAGGTACATTTTCAGCTGAAGTGTTCTCTGATATCCATACATCCAAACAAGCAAATGGGCAGATACAATCTATGTGTTTTGTGGAGTAACTGCCATGAAAGAGGGTCTGAAGAGAGGCCTAATTCTTCCTTATCTGCAGCCGTGCAGCCAATTAGAACCATCTGCTCTGTGTCTGCAGCCCAGACAGGCGAGGGGCTGCAGATGGAGAGGCTGCAGCCTGCCCTGGAAGGTGTGAGAGAGAGATTCCTAAGTGAGGACAGGTAGGAGACAGCAGTGAGTAGTAAGGAACAAAATAGTTTTGTATATTCTGGAACAAGATTTGGCAATCTCCCTCCTGGAACCAAGAAGGGGGAATGGGCCTGGATCCACCAGCCCGCCCCAGAGAAGGGCATTGACAGGCCCTGGCAGCAAAGGCAGCCAGGTCTGCAGACTCGGGTTGGACAGAAACCCCACCGCTGGGTATGGAGACCTTCTGACTTCAGCGCCTGACTTCAGACACTGTTGCTTTGTGAACCCTAGGCTGTACCTGACGTGCAAAGGGCACAAATCACTGCTGGTCTGGGCTTGTCTGGGCAAGGCTCCTGTGGAGCGGTTTGTCAGGGCCGGGCTCACCTGCCGGCTGGCATTTCTGGATTGAAGTCAAGGTGTATCAGTAATGATGCTCACTGCAGTGATGCACTGTACATTCTGTATGTGCTTAACATTTTCCAGCAATTGCCTGTGCACAAGCACAGATGCACAGCCAAAAATAGTAAGCTCTTGTGTTAAGTGAGGTCCCCAACTTGAAGGTCATAAACTTAAGTAAAGGAGCAATTGCTGGCAGGCTTTTTATGAGTAGAGTAAATAGAAAGGAAACAAAGGAGGCAAGAACAGAACTGCCATCAGCCCTCTCCTGCTCTGCCTGAGGCTGCCGAGGCCTGCAGTGAGCTGTGTGGAAAGCAGCACTGCTGTCACCCTGTCAGACAGGAGAGGTGGAGGTCACTGTCCTGTGGTCCCAGAAAAGGCAGCGTCCTGTGAGCTGCATCCTCTGCTGAAGTGGGGAGGAACAGGGCTCTGCGATGGATTTTCTTGTCACAGGGCCGAGAAACTTGGCTTCCTCCTGCGGCTGCCCCTGCCGGATGCCTCCCTCTGCCTTTCTCCTGCCAGAGGCAAGCAGCAGCCTCGGCTACCAGAGCTTGGGTCTTAATTCATGGCTGTTTGGAAAGTGCTTGAGATTCTTGGATGCAAGTGGCACTACAAGTGAATACATTATTTCCTTGGCTTCCATCCAGCTATGCCTGTATTCCCTGAATTAATTTTGCTGGTAGCCCAGACAAACCTTAAATCTCCAAACAAAGTGGGGATAAAAAGCTAATTTTTTAAGTAGGGAATTTTGTAGGATTCAGTAAGGGGAAAAACACAGACTTCCAGACTAGTTTTATGGTGAGGTGAGTAATCTAAAAGCTGCAGCAAATGTGCTGTGGGTACTGAGGTAAGACTTTCCCTAAGGCATTAACAGAGGCCCAATCTGCATATGAAGCCAGCTGGAATTAAAACCCAAATGCCTGCTGACTGTCTGTGAAGGGATCTTTAAAGGTGACTGTTACACACTGAGCCAGGAGTGTGTTATTTGCTGGTGTTTTCAGGTGGCGGCATTCCCCTGCCGCCAGCCTCTTTTCTCCCTTAGTGGGGGCCCATGTCCCCTCATGCAGCATCTTCCATGCATCTGCTGTCGCTTTGCAGCTGCATCTGGATTTAGGAAGAGGTGCACATTTTTGGTGACTTACATTTCTGATGTTTTGCTGAGTATCAGTTAACAGATGTAATTTCCATTGCACTAGTTTCTGATTAGTTACGAAAGCTTAGCATTTTGATTTCTATCTTGGCACCTTCCCAGTAAGTAGGACAATGTGACCTTCTTTAAGTGGCGTCTGGAACCGCTGCTTTAGAGCGTTATCTTAAAACTAAAAACCAGAGTGAGCAACTAAACGCTGATGTGTGTTCCTCGTCTTATCATTGATGGAGAATAACACCAGTCAGTCATTTTCCTTGCTCCTTCACTGGTGATGGATTTGGCAAGCTGAGCTGTATTCTGGTCTGTTCTGCGCCTCTGAGACTGCACTACTAATTTTAATTTTGGGGTGGGGGTTGTATCTTTGGGGATTTAGCCACTTGCTGTATATGCATGTACTTTAAAAGGAGCTTGCCAGCCACACAGAGGACCCCTGTGCAAGATGAGTAGAGGTGGGGTGCTGGCTAATTCTCTTTGAGCCTGGGTTGGAATAGGAAGCAGCCGTATGTATTTTATCATTCAGATTTCAGTGTCTCTGTGTCAGTGCATCATCTTGCTCCACAGGAAAGGCTAACTTTAAGCAGTGAGTGATTTGGAGTGAATCAGCATGTTGCACACTTGAGGCAGTCAATTCACTAATTAAATGAGAGGGGGAGGAAGCAATCTAGAGCAATCAGCAGGGCATTTCATCCCAGCTCCCGAGCTTCTTTTTTGTTGGGCTGTAGTTCTGGAGAAGCTGGAGAGCCTAATGATGTTCATGAGCTCTTTCGCAGTGCTGAAGGTGTGTGTGTGCTGACGTGAGTGAGTTGTGTTGCGACCTCCGTTCCCTTAGGATACAAATACCCATGATATAGTCGCTCGAGTCAGAAGTGTGGCATTTAGAAAAGCAGGATGAAGCATTTGGAAAAATTTCTGTGGCTGAAGCTGAAAAACTGTGGCATGGTAAACAGTGCTTTTAAGGTGTCTCCTAATCTGATATGTTTACCTTGCATAAAAAATCAGTGGGGATAGAGGCTCTGCAAAGCCTACCAAACAGAGTTGAGTTCTTACCCTTGAGCAGTTAATAAAAGGCATTGGGGAAGATGTTACCTAGCTGTAGCGAACTAATGTCGTAGCGATGTGACATACTATTTCTTACACTCTTTTTCTGTGTGGTGTGTCACTAGGAGAAGTAGCAGTAGCAGTTCCCTTCTCTGATCTCCCTTCCTATGTTAATCACTGACACAACATACCTGCTTTTAAACTCCGCTTAGGTTGTGTGTTACAGCCCTGATTCAGGGCAGACACTTAACAAAGGTTGAACACTTGTAAGTGTTCAGATCTCATTGATCTCGGCTTGCTCATTGAGTACGTGGTGGGCTTTAGAAGTGCGTTTCTCCATACGAATGCTACCGTGACTCAGCCTGCCAGGCCTCAGGGGGGTCTGATATCTTGCTTTCTGAGATCAGAAACCAAATAAAATAAAACCCATCTCTGTTTCAGCTGAGCAGTTAAAGACTTTCCTTTAGGATGCTGATTTGTTCATGTGCTGTTGACGTATGGTTCCTGAATTAATCTGAAGCAAACTCATTTTCATAACCAGTTCCAGCATCTATGAAATTAATCAAACACATAGCCTGGAGAGTATTCATCCTAATCTAATCTAAAATTACTGTTTGCATTGTGCGTGCCTAATTATTCATCTTAAGTCATCTCTGGAAAGAACATGCTGTCTTGATAGTGTTTTTATTCAGTATTTATACTGCTTAATGCTTAAAAGTAGTCTCAAAGAACTTAAAGAGCTTACTATTTTTTTTCCTCCTTTGCAGAAGGACATGTCGCTAAAGCCTCAGGAGCGGAGGGAGAAATGGGAGAGGCATCCAGGGAAGAAACCCAGAGAATCAGAAAACTGTGTGTCTGCTGAGCCGAGTGAAAATGGCCATAACAATGACGCTGGGAGCTCGGAGAGAGAGGCAGAGAGAGGCAAAGAACGGATGAAGAAGAAACTGCCCTTGAAGATATCCAAACAGGTAAGGAAGTTATTTCTCATCTGAAGTGACTGTATTGTGTCACTGACCACCGTGAGGTGGTGTCCTGCTGGTAGGTTGGGGTTGTCAGTGTAACTGGGTTCTCTGGTAATTTGGGCTTGTGCAAACCGTGTCTCTTACAAGGCTTCTGGCCACGTGCACAAATCCCATGTTGTGAGCAAGTTTCGTAAGCTAAAGTGCAAGAGCAGGCGTGCTGGGTAATGTAGGAAGGAAGGGGCAGACGTCCCTTCTGTCCTGCAGCTTTGAGACGGTGCAGTAATTCACACCATGGGTTTGTATGGGCTTGGACGCAAGTAGAAATCATCAATCAGATCATAGCCTTCATTGGGGAAGACGTTTGTTGATGCGTACCTGGAAGTTGCAAACATGAATATGTCCATCTCCTGGATCAAGTTGATGTGCCCCCAAAACAGTGTGTGGAGAAGGAGGGAATATTGAATTATAAAAGTGAAAGTTGGTTTGGAGGAAGTTGTGCTCTGGGGAGTCTTTCCTCTGTGTCCATCTGAAGTGTGGTAGAGCATTAATGAATTAGGAGTTACGATGCTGGAGGGGATGATTGCAGACTCCCATCTGTGGCAGACCCAGGGAGGTGACAAGGAAGAGGCGCGATGGCTGGCAGGCAGTTTGTCACTGAGCTGCTGCTCAGTGCTCGTTCCTCAGGTTGAAATCCCCGTGGCACAGCAGCCGCATCTATGAACAAATGCTTTCCCACTTGTCTGTTAACGTGGTGCCAAATGGCAGGCAGTGGAAGACCCCTGTCCTTGACCCTCCAGTGTTTGTTCTGGGCTAAGAAGTACGCTCTGGTGAAAAAACTGATTTTTATTCGTTGTGATGCAGAGAAAAGGAGCTGTTTAACCCAAGCACACCTGTCCTGTGAAACGAGCTCTGTGTGCGCGCCAGACAACTGAAGGTTGAATTGTGCAGATATTGGAAGTGTTTTTTCAGATTTTCAGTATTTTAGGATTCGTAAGGATCGTTACGGTTATCTAGTGTAGTCCCCTGCGTAACTTCTCCACCACTCACAATCTTTTGTTTGTGTTGTAGCGTATTGGATCAGAAGGGCTCATCACATTTTACGTTAGGAATTCTAATGGTCTGTTCATGGCCCTACTTTTCTGGTGGTGAATTGTTTTTATAAACCATTTAGGAGACTTTTGTTTTCTTCCTTTTGAGTAAAAAAAAATAGTTGAAATAATTCAGTACAAATAACTTATTTAAAGATGTTAGTATGCTTGCAACGTTTAGGTAGCAAATCATGTAACCCTGCACTCCTAATAAAATATTTGCCAGGCTTGTTTTCTTATAACTCCCCAAAGTGATATCAAATGCTTTGGGTTTAGGCTCCTCTGTGTACGTGTAGTTAAAATAGATCAAGTTTCTTGTTTGTTATTGCTAGTAGTTGAGTGATAGGGTTTCAGTTCCTGCTCTGGTTACTGGTGCAATGAGTCTGTGCACAACTGTTCACTGTGTGCAAATTAAAATGACTTTATTATGAGTGGATAGATGCACATTTAAACTTCTATGAAAGTTTGAGCAACCAGGATCATTTTCCTGGCATTCAAACCCACAAAATGCATCAAATGTATTACACCAGAAGGCTCTGGCTTTGATATAAAATATGTAGAAGCAGTAGTGCTGGGTGGTATTCCTGCCTTGCTGCTTACACCAGGGTTGTGGTGCTGTGCTTCATCAGCTCCTCTGCCTGTGTAAAGCTGCTGCTGTGTCAGGTTTTTTCTATTTACACGAAAGGGCCCCAAACACTAATCCAGTGACCCTGCAAAGTGTACATGAATCTGTCTCGCTTTCCTCTGCGGTCCCCAGAGTAACCTTACAAATGCTCGTGTTGATGCAACTGCAAGTGGTGCAGTGCAAGCATGGAAACAGGGAGCACTGCAGGTCATTAGGTCTCGATTGCTACCAGAATCTCTCTAACATGAAAGCCTGGCTACAGTAAATAGTGCTTTTCTACAGCCTAGAGAGGTTGTAATTATGCTGCAGGGAGTTCAGTGCATTTCAGGTCTCTGCGCCGTTGTGGATGTGTGTGGCCGCGCTCTGCCCTGCAGTGCGGATGGCCCCTCTTGCTGGAGCTGGGGTGAGCTGGCTCCTCACCGCGACAGAGGAGGAGAGGGCTGTTAGTAGCGGCATCTGCTACGTGAAACTTAAAACTTAAGTTTCAAGTAGTTGCGGCCACTGGGGATTTCATGATGCTTCCTTAGGAACCTTTGGGGTAAGAGGTTTTGTTATGCTGGCCAAAATCCAGTTTCTGTAATTCCATGCCGCTGCCTTAGTTTACCAAAGATTTAGGTTATTTGTATTTCAGCTCTGAAAAATGAGGACATTGTTATGCGTTTCTTCTGGCTAGTATCTGGCTGCCATCAGTGAATAAATAGGGTATTTGCTGCCACATTAATGAAAACCTGAATTCATCTTTCATTGTTAGATCTTTTTTTCCCTGTGAGTGTAAGTAACAAACTCCAAAAAGAGCGATGAGTTTGCACAAAGAGTATAAAATAAAACCTGTGATGAGTGACTCATTAATACACTGTGCCTCTTTAAACAAGTCACGCATAGAATTCATCTTTTATTGAAAAGGGAGGTTTTTTTTAATACCTTTTATTATCCTAGCTGATACAGTTTGAAAACCAGACAAGTTTTCAGGCCTGTAAGGTTGATGAAAGTAGCAGCAAAATCTAAGCTAGATAAACAAGGCTATTCTTAGTTCAAACTAATTATGCAAATGATATCGACAAGTTCAATGATTTTTCCTTTTTTTAATAACCACAAAGTTCACACCTAGAATTCTGGCATTTCCTGCCAAGCTGTCTAGACAAATTGGTTGTAATGCTAAGTTGCCTGGAATTTGGGGGTGATTTTTGCATCTTAGGGTTATTAAATTTAGGTTTATACCTAATTTGGAAAGCTTATTGTAATTATATTGAGATGTTGCTTAGAAGTTACTGTTCAATTTGAAGCTTCCCTTATACTTTCATCCCTTCTCTTCACAACACTACTGAATTGTTGTCTTTTCTGCACAGCCTCCTCTAATAAATCAAATTGGGCATTATAATTACGGCATTCTGCTAATCCTTGTGGAGAGGTGCAAAGCGGTAAGCTGATTTGAGTGCCAGGTTGTCTGCTTTGTTTAGAAAATTAGATTAATACTTCACTCTTTTCGACAAAGCATCCAGATTCTTATTTGCTCCTGAATATTTGGTTCTGCTGTACCTCACAGTAAGGGGAGGGTTGCAGGAGCCAATCGGTCCTTTCCAGCCTATTACCCCAACTGCATATAAAATTCATTCAAACACATTTATCTCTTGTTGTAAGTAAGCGGGGAGGGGGAATGGGCATTTCAAATAGATACAGGTCCTTTGACCAGAGATTTGTCAGGATTTGGGACTCTTCTCAACACAGGTGCACAGGGAAAGGTGTTGACTTGAAGCTGCTGCTCTCTGGACATCAGCAAAACCCCTCCAGCCATGAGGGGTACATCAAGGAATGAGCAAGTGGTGGAAGCTGGGATGTGCTTCATTGTAGCCGGAGTGGCCCACAGTAAAGCTTGTCCCTTTGAAAGTGCTCAGTTGCCTCCAGCACCCGAGCGTTTGCTGGAAATGGAGTCACTGCCTTTTTCAAAAGCCAGGACTAACCAGGGGTTGTGGAAGGGAATCCCAATGCGGCTGCAGGCAGTGCTTGTTGGGGAGAGGAGCCCATTACCTCCTCACAGGATTCCTCTGTGCTCGGGTGCATAAATCACTTGGGTGGAGAAAGAGGTAGATGAAAGTTTCAATTGAGTTTCCTTGAGTTGTCCTAAGCCATTCTGCTGGTTTTCAGAGAGTCGCTTTTTGAATTTTGAGTCTGCCTTTCATTAGCCTTAGCTGAGCTGTTTTGCTCTTATCTGGGCTTGTTTGTGGAGCTGCTTATTCCTCTGAACGTCTGAGCAGCCTGGGGTCACCCTAGATGTAGAACAGTGGGGTTTTTCTGAGCTTCAGGACCCATTGCCGTTTCTGTCCATAGACTACAAATGGGCTGACTTTCCCTCTGAGAAGAGTTGGGGCTAATAGGAGAGGAGAGTTGCTGATATTTTAAGTTAGCTTAACCTCCAGCTCTGTGGTTAGCTCGGGAGCATCACAGTGCATTGAGTATGTTGAGATGTTAAATGCGGCTGTAATAACACTGTTCTGCAAAGAGTCATTTATCATGAAGATCAGCGTCTTACACCTCCTCCTTCCTTTTCTCACCCACTGTTTAAATCACCCAGGATGAGGAAGAGTCTCAGAGGAGCTGAGCAGAGCAGGGTGGTGTAGCACATAGTGTTCATAGGTAGCGGGCTGAGTTTGTGGCATGGGAGGAAAGGGCAGGACAGCCAATGCTGTCATGTTGCTCTGGAGGTGTCACATCTCTGAGCCTTCAGCAGAGCTTCCCACAGGGAGGGAAAGCAGAGTTAATTCCCGTGTCTCATTCGCGCCCCAGCCTTCGTCAAAGTGCTGAGCCTTATTGATGATTAATGTATATTGTTGCTGTGGCTCTTGCTGGACTGGAACTGCTAAATTACATTAACATGTTTGATTACCTCTTCGTGAGATTTTTCTGTGATGCTTATCAACTCATTACTCAACATTCATTGATGAATGTAACACCCTCCCCATCCCCCCAGGAGAGCACTGCTCTGGGTTCCTGCT
>NW_010166412.1:149375-151952 GCF_000695765.1 Mesitornis unicolor
ACATACACTAAGTCGTCCTCCATCCAGGATGCACGTTGCTTCTTCTGATGTCTAGGTGGAAATTAATAGCCCATCTTCCAAGCAGTTCCATGCCCTTGACCCAGTGTATGGTGGTGGTACTGAAAGGCTATGGGGCTTTGCCCAAGGTAGAGGAAAGCAGTCTAGAAACTCAACTGGTTAATGAAATACCTTGTGTGGAAAATATCCCTTGCCATCATAACTGCTTGTGCTGACAGTTGGGCAATAGGAGCATGTAGCAGCTTGATTTTTATTTGTGTATTTCCAGATAGCGATAAATGGTAAATCAAACACTTGGATGTGATTTTGAAGCCAGCGATGAGCTGGGGGCAGAGCGTCTGATTGGTGATGCAGAGCTCTGAGACTGAAGCGTACCTTGCTTAGTTGAGGTTCTGCAGCCACATAGGAGAGTGAGTCCAAAAACTGACCTCGGGAGTCTTTGTCGATAGGCCAGAGGACAGGTATGGCTATGCCTGTCCTTCCATGTCTTAATAATGTAGTGTTTGGAAGCTGAGCTGTGTCTAAGAGGGTCTAAATATAATAATAACTTGCGCTGTTACCTTCAATATCTCAAGCTATTAAAAGCAAATGAATTTATAGGCAGCCAAGTAAGAGGAAAAATAAAAAAAAGGTTGCCTTTTATGTGGGTTTTGGGGCTTGGTTTGGTTTGGTGTGTGCTGCTTTGGTCTTTGCATCTCACTGCTTTTGAACACTGAAATTATACAAACCGTTTTTTTTTGTTTCTAATTGAAGTTACCCTTTTTGTTAGCAGATATTATCATTTAAATGTTCTTTGAAACTAAGCAACAAAGCAAAAGGAACAAAAAAGGTCCGTTTTCTTTTAATCAGGAAAACGTTTCTTCTTGTATTGCTTAAAGCAAGGGCCCATTTCTACCTTTACAAGTACAAGAATTTACAGTTTGGACGTTAAAGCTCTGTACCAATTAGTTTTAAGTACGCATTTAGGATTGCTGTTAGTGTGGTGCACGTTGTCTGCATGAAGTCTCTCCGACGCTGATTCCAGCCCCGCAGCCAGGAAAGCCTTCGCTTGGTGCCTTCGTCCCCTTCGCTTGGTGCTTTCATTCCTTTTGGCTCGAGCCAAGGACCGCGGTAGAGGCCTGGTCCGGCGAGGCGCAGGACTCTGGTTCAGCAAAGCCTTCTCGAGCACGTGTTCGCGTTCAGACACGTGAATGCTCTGGCTGGCTTCAAAGCTCTGAATGAGGCTGCAGTGCCGGGGGCCCGTCCCGGCGGATTGCGGAGGAGGTCCTTCTTTCCGGCTGAGCGGGGCTGCGCGGCACAGCCACAGATGGCCCTGCCGTGCTCTCTCACGCTAATCTGTGAGTGCAGAGGCTTCGCAGCTGCCTGGGAAACCACTGGGGAGTAACGGTGCTAAGTACCGAAATGGGCAATACAGTATTTAGTCATTAGGTTTGCTAATCCAAGGCCTAAAATCAGCCTCATTTCAATCAATAGCAATCTGTTTGCACTGTCAGGAACTAATTTAAAAATCTGCTTTAAGTCCTGGTTAGGCACTTGGTATTCTGTTTTCTGCATCAAAGTAGAGGGGAAGCAGTGGGCATAGCACAGCAGTGGCAGGAGGAGGAAAAATCCTTTGTAAATAAATACTGGATGTTTATTTCCCAAATGAAACCCTGCCATTACAAAGAAGTGCTGTTGGTTTTGCTAAATTTATTCCAGAATTTGTCGAGATTCTTGAAGTGGCTGCAGAGACGACTCTGCAGCAGAGGGGGAACTCGGCAGTGTGTTTAGTTTATTTAACTCAGACAGTTAAGGTTTGTGTTATAGATGTGGCACAGATAACTTCATCACGAGATTGCAGCCACCTTGTGAGAGCCACAGTGCAGCTTCCATACCAGGTCTCCATAGCGTACTGTGCAAAACGGTGCCGTAAAACCAGTGGGAACTACGGCAGGAGGAGGAGGTCATTGTTTAAGCTGTGAAAATGTATTTCAAAATCCTCCACAGCTCTGGTAGGGAAGCAGCTGCCTCTGGGCACTGCTCCCTGGTGTACCCCAGCCCAGGAGCACAGCAGAGGGATGCTGGCTCTGTGCTGGGTTGGGCAGGGCTTGCTCACCTGGCCTTTGCTCACCTTTCTGCTGGGGGCTTCGCCCCTGCTCGGGTGGGGGCTGCTGGCGGGTGGCAGCACAAGTGGAGGTTGCATGACCGTGGGGACGGGGATGTAGTATCTTACCACTTGCACTCTGCTTGCTGCTCCGTTTTTTAGGATTGAGATGTTGTGATGAGGGTATCAACCCTGCTGTGTTCAGAACCGGACCCTGAGGCTTTGCCTGTGGCATTGGCTTCTACCTTCTTTGTCCCTGCCTTTCCTCTACTCTGAAATTCCCGTCTGTCCCCATTCACCTCTTCCACTTAACAGCATTTGGGCAACAGCACTGTGTTCAGGCCTCCAGATGGCTGCTGGCATTTCTAACACGTGTTAGAGCAGGTCTAGAGAGCACGGTCATTAAAGCACTGGATGCTACGACTGCTTCCTCTGCGCTGGGGCTTCTTACGCTACATCTAGTGGAGCTGAACCGC
>NW_010166412.1:151983-165152 GCF_000695765.1 Mesitornis unicolor
GGGCCTGAAGTCTCCATCTCAGTTCCCCATCGAGAAGATGCGATAGCTGCAGACCCGGTGAAGTGTGGCCAAGCAGATCTGGGTAACTCAGACATTTCATAAACCAAGCACTCTGGAGGAAGCCGCTCTGAGCAGCGCTTTTCTCACAAGACTCGTCCCTAGCAAACAGGGAAGGCTTGGCCTGACATTTCTGGTGTTTTGAAAGTTAACAAGGGTCAGAAAGTCAAAGTAATAGAAAGATAGTGAAGTCACACTGCTACAGTGTAAGAAAGTTATAAGTATGAGAAGAATCAACTCAGTTATAAGCTCCATGTTTTAAAACTCTTGCAGGTCACCTTTAACTTCTCTGCCTGCAGTTAGATGACTGATAAGGACCTTAGGTCACATATGCTTAAATATAGCCTCAGAGGAGCAGAATAAGGAGAAACAAAGCAATCCTCTCTTCTCGCTGATGTTCTGTAAGTAGCTGTGAATGAATCTCAGTACAATGGCCTCTTCTGAAAGGAGGAAATAAAAAGGAAATTTCATTGCTAACAACTTATGTGTCATCAGACGCTATAAAAAGGTTGTTGGTGGTCATTGGTTACCTTGTTATAAAAGAAGAGCTAAAGGGTTTGTAATTTAGAGAAGGGGATTTAATTACATGAAGTAATTTACAGGAAGCTATAACCACTTGTATCTTTTTCTCTGTTGAATTTAATTGGTTGACACAATGCACAAAGTCCTCTTTCTTTTCCTTTTTACCTCCTTTTTTTGTTTGTGTTATTTGCTTTTGGAAAAGAGGAGGCACCAAGATAGAGCACTTCTGTTGTGTCTCATGATTTTAGCAGACTGGAGAATGGAGAAGCGCAGTACTGTGAACGGTGCTCTGTCCCAGTGGTGTGTGCTGTTTGGAGGGATCCAGAGCCTTGGCTGGGGTTTTTTCTTGTGCTTCTCTTCATGGCGCTGAGGTGGGGCATGTTCCCGGTGTCTTAGGAGCTGTGTAGAGCCCTTTTTCCTGGGTGTAATGCAGATGCTCCAGAATAGCTTGGGACCTAGAAGCAGCTGAAGCAGCCACAGCCTTTTTGCATGATTTTCTTGTTTGGACAAGAAGTGTCTGAGGGGTTATTCCATCTTGATTTAAGCACTAGCTGTCTAATATATTGGCTAGCTTTGCACAACGGTTTGGCATCTCTTACCTGGTTGTAGCACCCATTCTTGGGCTTGTGCTAGATGACTGCAGTAAAATGTGAAGCCTATGAACAGCAACAAGTAGGGTATCGTTCCTTGTGATCATCCCTGTAATTTATCGGACAATCATAGGTGTTTTTTTGTGTGAAACAAGCATAGTAGATGCATACAGACAATATTCTTCCTCTAGCATGCTTATCTCTATAATAACTAAGCCGTCTGCCCAGCTCCAGTCTACATCTGAGCTGACTGAAAACAAACAGAAACCTTACAACCAATGTAGTTTGTGACTGAGGCAGAATAAACATCTTTTTCACGGGATGCTGTTCCTTCGATTGTGTCCTTGGTTACTGTTGGCCGTGGATCCCCATTTCTGCAGGAGGCCGCTGGGACCGCTGCAGCAGGAGCCGCAGCAGAGCCACCTTGGCAGTTGCCAGCCTTTGCCTGAAGTCATTGCGTGGCACTGGCCCAGCACGCTCGGCTTCCCTCGTGGAAGCGGATCAAGGCCGATGCTGTTTTCCACCTCGCGCCTGCTCTCGCCACACAGACTGCAGTCTGGGGCAGTGCTACCCACGGCCCTCAGCCTCTGCTCTGTGTGGGC
The DNA here is from genome assembly GCF_000695765.1 of Mesitornis unicolor. NCBI lineage: Eukaryota > Metazoa > Chordata > Aves > Mesitornithiformes > Mesitornithidae > Mesitornis > Mesitornis unicolor. The sequence continues at coordinate 153,755 of NW_010166412.1, forward strand.
CCTGAAGGGAGGTAATTTTCATACTCCTGCTGATGGATGGCTTACAGGAGCTGTTGAGAATATACACAGCCTGACTGAGCATGTCTTTGGTTTGAAGGTATCTCTTAGGTGGAATAAGCACTTGCTCTATTTCCTTTTAGTCCTTCAAGCAAGGTTACTAGTGACCTGAATGGCATTCAGGTGAATGCCATTGCACTATTTATTTGGCAAAATCAGCCTATGAAGCCCGTGCTGTTTTCTCTAATGTTTTGTCTCAAAAGAAACCAAAGAATTAAATAAAGCCAGCAGGGGTTTGTGATAGATTTAAAGCTCTTCCAAGCTCACTGGTTGAGGGAGTCTTAAGGCGTAGTGGGGTATGTATCTTAACTCGGGAGTTGAATGGCGCCCTGTCTGTATGTAGGTTTTTCTAGCTGTTAGCACTATAAAGGGATTCTAACAGTTTTCTGAAATCAACCCTTGAAATTAATTTATTTTTTAAAAAGAAATCCTAGCAGAGAGGATATTTCAGATGTTAATTATAGAAATTAAACGTATAGACTCCTATTACTGTTATATGCAAAAGTTGTTACGATTTTTTTCCCTTTTTTTTCCTCATAACTTCCTCTCAATTTTGTTTCTTTGCACTTGGAGTAGTTGAGATTACAAAGGAAAGTATTATTTGGGTATCTGAACATTAGGGTCTAAAGTCAATTCTGTAAATATGTACAGGTTTGTAAATTTTAAACCCTCTGTCTTCTCCCTCCCTTCTATATTGTGCTTCCTTCTGGTTAAAGGCTTTGATTTCGACTCTAGGGAAAGGAGCCACAGGCTCAATTCTTCCTTCAGCTGCAGATCCAATGCAAGTTGTGTTGAAGGGTAGTAACAGGTTTCATTTTGCACTCTCTGATGTTTCCTCCTACAGCCCTGCTTGACTCATTGACACTGAATAATAAAAACAAGGGAAAAACCTTTTCCAGAGGAAACCTTATCCACTGGAATAGTTTTGCTGAAAGAATCCAAGGCTGAGGTAGTGGATCAAACAGTGGATGTTGTCCAGGGCAGCCAGAATAACAGTGCCGTGATGAATAGCCCTCCGATGCTGGAATATTGCAGCCTCCTGGAACGTTGTGCAGGATCTCATGAAGTTGTCTTTTTGCTGGTTCTCAAAACTTCTGAGTGGCTGTAGGGCAATATTTTGTAATGTAACGTGACGTTTGTTGGCTGCAGTGTCAGTCGTAGGTATCCTTTTGGAGTTAGTGTCTCAGTCCCTCAGGACTGGTGATGGAGATGGTTCAGCTGGTCAGGCGGGTCTGCCGTGGAGTAAATCTGCAGCTTTAACAGGAAAAAAGAAATGTTCCAGTTATTTTTCAGCCCTAATGGAGCAATTTCAGTATATAAAGGTGTAAATGGGGATGACACAAAGGCAGAGACTCATATTACAAGTGTTGCCTGAATTGAGGTTTTTTAACCTGCTCCTGATTCGTTCATGTGCTCTTTTTCTTCCAGGTGCATACTGCCAAAACCAATAATATCAAAAATAAAAAAGTTATTCTTTGCTTGCCACATAGGAAATAATCCCTACAGCAGAGAACAAAGTCCAGATCCACCCAACCTGCACCCCGTTACAAAAGCTGAATTTGGTGTTTCCCCAGCATGCGTCCGTGCTGTCCTGTAAGAGGGTCGGCAGCACGGCCCGGAGCGGTGCTGGGGGCCGTAATGGCTGCGTGCCATCTCGGAGTGCGTCCCCATTTTCGTCTCTTGCTTTCCTTGCGACTGGCTCATTTTGTTCATAAAGCAGCTTGTAATTGAGTGTTTGACAAAGAAGTGTTTACAAGCAGTGTTACTTGTGCATAACTGCCTAGCTGAGGGGAATAACAATTCGGGTCTGAATTTCAGCCCTCCTTTGTCACTGTCGTATCATCGTCGGTGGTGGTGCTGTCTCTGCTTAAAGGGAAAGATGGATTAAAATTGATTCAGGGTATGGCACGTCAGAGTGGGGGATGCTTGCTCTCTCTGAAGAGGCCTGTGACTGTGCCTTGTGGCCTGTGCTTGTTCTTTGTTCGTGTCTTGGTTTTGGACCACACCAAGGTGTGTGCTAATTGCCGTGTGCGGTGACACCTGGGTTTTCAGAGGTGGAGTCTGCTAATTTAGGGGGAATTTTATTCCAGTCATGTGAAATGTAGGGGTTGGTGTGTTGCCAGGTTTTAAGCCTTCTCGAGCTGTGGTGTGGGGTAGATGGTAGCTGTTCTTATATGGGAGCATGATTGGAGTTAAGTCTTTGTGGGTTGAAACCTACAGTGCAGAAGGGACCTGTGTAATCAAAATAAAAATCTCATTTAGCTATTGCTCAGAAAAAAAGTAAAGGACTCCAGGATCAAGCTTTTAAGTTCAGGCAGCGTGTGGGTGTTTCGGTTGTCCGTGCCAAAACCCTTCTGCAAACGATGCCAACTGGGCAGGGTGTGGAGGGAACAGAAGCAATGAAGTTATGCATGAGTAAGGAGCAGCTCAGGCTTTATTTAGACCCATTATAGGTCATTTGCAAAGGGTGCTCTTTTTTTTTTGTGTGTGTGGGGGTGTCTTTTAAAGGGGCTACTCATTCTGTATTTGCAGGAATGTTTAATGAGAAGTGATGGGAATTGGCGCATAGCGAATAAGCAAAGACAGTCTCAAGACTTGTCTGCTAATAGCTGGAGGCACCCGGGGCTCTGCTCCGACTCCCGACTTGCGGGGGTTAATAGGGCAGTTCCCGTTAACGTCAGTGCCACTTTGTGACTAAAACCTGCATGTGGAGACAAAAATAAATCACAGCATATGAAACCAAAGTCATGCAATTGAGTGAGAGTGGTACTTGGCCATTTTGGCCAACGAAATTAACTTCTTCCCTGCTGCTTGAGTGCAACCAGGAAGCGATTTCTGTAGCACCCTACCAGTATAAAATCTGCTTTTCTGGGTGTGTGCATTACTTAATGGTTGATATTGATCTGCTGAGTAAAAATAGATAAACAGTGACAGCTTTACTGACAAAGTAGGAGTAGGCTAACACAATGGCTGCACTGCTAGGAGCATCTCTGCATTTGTGTCATTGGTTGTCAGAGTGCTGTGACTGTAGCAATGTACTGAGTTGTTAAATTCTTGTATAAAAGAGGACATCGCCACACTCGCATCCAGAGTGCCTTTTATTTATTCTCATGTAAAATAGCTTTGCAGGTGTTTTGCTAAGACATCTTCCCAATCCCCGTAGCCTTGCTCTGAATCATCCTCATGCATTGAGTAGGTTGGTAAATAAACAGTATGTTGTTATCTGCCTGTGCAAACGCTGGTCTCTTGCAGTCCTTTGCAGCTAGATATTCCCTCCCTGTTTACCTGACTTGTTAAGAGCAGAGGGAGGAGAAAAATGTCTTTGTGACAGCCTTTTTTCTTCTTACAGTGAAGCAAAGGAATAAAGGGATTATTTTTTTCCCCCAGACAGTCTACCCACAGCAGCAGCACCAGGGACCTCCAGTAAATTGATCAAGGGACACGTTTGACCTTAGGGCTGCTTGTTAGAGAACACTGTTATAGGCATTGTAATAGCAGATGTAATAAAGCCTACATTGTCCCAGGGAAAAAAAAAGTATGTTCTGTGGCTTGTTTTGTGTGTGTGTGTGTGTGTGTGTGTGTGTGTGTCTGTATTACTTAGTAAGAACTGAACTGGCAATGTTGGGTCACCTCAAATAGGCATAAGCCTAAGGCAGAGCCAAGGGCAGACAAGATACAGAATAAGTTGTATAGGAGCATGACAGATACCTGGTGGTGATTGTTTATTGAAACCGAGAGCACAGCGAAGAATTGGGTTGATGAAAAATTATTTCAATTGCAAAATGAAAAAGAAAGCGTGAGTTGTGTCAAGAGATTAGCGGTGATGTAGACCCTGGAGGCCTGCACTGCAGTACCCTGCCCTTAACTTGAAGAGAGGAGCATTGAGGCACACCGGGCTTTTTGGCTCTGAAGAGGCATCCGTTGTGCTCCTCAGAACCATCCTTCTGACAAGGGCTGGGTTGGGAGGCTGCGGCAGTGGGAGCTCCTTCAGACTTGTGAGGGCTTTTGGTGAGAGCTCATGTTTTTAAAAAAGAGAGTCGGCTCTCTGCTACTGAGGTCTTGTAAGTACAAATTAAACAGAAGATGCTCTTACAAGAAATTGCCACCACCAGGATTCAATTAGTTGAGAGTCTAAATCTCAGTGACTTCTGGTTACGACGTGCTCCTCACTCACTTGGGCACTTACATAAATCCCACTTACCAGTTTACTCTTAGTTCCATTTTTGTATTCTGATACCTTTTACTAGAATAAATGAGTTTACTTTATTTTGATAGATCCAGGCAAATAAAATGTGCAAGCTGTTGTAAGACGTATGTTATGCTCCATTAATGGGACTCAGAATAGGATTTCTGATCATTTTAGAGGCACCCCACTGTGGCATCACGTGCTTATTTTCCTAATGGTTATTATTTATTTATTTTGGCAGAATGTCTTTAACTTACATTGGTAATGAGAGGAATTTCTACCGCTTCAGCTCTCTTCATTTGCAGAACGTAGGAAAGGGGCTTTTTTGCAGTGTTCAGCGCCATGTGACTGACGTTGATCAGGTATCTCCCGCTGTTCAAAGGCCTGTTGAGATGTGTTGTCATTGCTTGCGGTGTGTCTGCTAAAACAGCGTAGTCTGAAACGCTTTTTTGGTGGTTTCATGCAACAAAGACTGTTAATACAACTACGCAAATGAGAGCCCTTAGTTAATTCCTAGGTAAAGCATTGATGTACTTGTTGACTTGAAGCTTGTTCTGACAGAATTAGGATTTAATCGGTAAAAGTCAATCTTTTCCTTCTACTTATCCAAAAAATTATCTGTTTCCAATGCTGAACTACGTATGTTAAAATAAAAATTAAACAAGTGATATGATCTTTTCCACTATCAGATTCTGGCTTTCACCTGGTAGTGACTCCATAAGGAGTTAACTTCGATGTGGTATTTTTATTTCTGAATTGAACTAAAGGAATCTTGATCTCTAGCATGACAGTCGTTAGTATCTGAGCTGAGTTTTTTCCTGTTTGTAGAAACTGCCAATACATAATTTTAAAACCGTTTTCCTCATCCTCTGAGAGAGGAGGAGAGGCAGTATTCCTGCCAATAGTGCTAATTGGTGGAGTTGAGGTAAAAGGATTTATGCTACCATGTCACTAGGTTCTTGGGCAAACAGGTAAATTACTTGGTCATCTTTTGTCTGGTTGCTTATTTGTAACGTGAGGACAACAATTTATTCTTCCTTTTTAAAATACTTGCAATACACAGAAGAAAAGTAGTAGGGGACGTGATGATAGTTTTATTACCTTACAGGAAAAGACAAGGCTACTTTTTCAACCTAAAGAAGAGAGTGAGGAGGTCATTGCTGTAGGAGTCTTGGTCCTGCTAGCGAGATGTAAGGGACTGGTCTTACGGTGGGGAACATCACAGAGAGACTTAAGTAGATCTGGAAACAGGGCTGCCGCATCAGCTCAGAGCTGACCCAAAGCACGATGAACCGGTTCAGATGGAGGACAGCAGAGAATGGGAATGGAATGGGATGGAATGCTCCATCCAAGCTGGTATTGCTGCGTTGTGCCACGTGAATGTGCCTCATCAGGTCCCCAGGACGGATGCCAGCTTCAGTTCCCAACAGCTTGCTTAGAGGTGTTGAGCACCGTTCAATAATTCAGTCCACCAAGAGCCTTGCAGAAAGCTCTGGCAGTGGCTGAGGATGACCTAATGCTGGTATTAATCATCATTTCATGGTTGAGAACTAGGTGTGAATACTTGAGGGTGTTTCCACAGTACAAACCCAGGAAAGGATCTTGATAGCAAACACACTGGGCCGGTTTTCTAGCCTAAGCATTTTCTTTTTCTTAATTATAAACCCTCCAAAGGTCTTGTAGGGTGAAGAGCTGGTTAGAAATACTGAGTGTATAATTTTGTGGTTTTCTGTCTTTAGTAACTGGCTTCTCAGGAAGCTTTAGGAGGGAATAGGCCGCCTTGTGTATGCTTGAGAAAGGGGTCAGGTGTCTGTTACTCTGAAATAGCCCCACTTGATTATGCAGCTTAGAGTGTGAGATGTACATGAAGCTGGTTGCAGTGGGGTAAAGAGGGCTGTCAGAGCCCTGGCTTGCCAAGAAAAACAGTTTCTGCAATTCAGGATGAATTAATCCCTTTTATTCTTCCCAGAAGTGGGATTTGTTTATGTTCTGCCCTTAGCTCAGAGACCCAGACCTTCACCTCCAGCGTGGTCCTCTGATCCTCCCTGGAGTGACTGCCCAGGAGACTTTTGCTTTTCCCTCGCTCGCCTCAGGTGGGAAGAGGCAAAAGGAGTTGTTAGGGTCCAGCCAGGTGTGAGGGTGGGAGATCTGTGCTTCAGGGGCGTTGGCATCCAAAAGGTTTTTTCCCTAACAGGACACAAGGGGAATGGCAGCCGCCGGGGAGTTGTATTGGCACTTCCAGTGTTGGTGGGTTACATTTTCTTTTCTGAAACTCACTGGAGAATATTCCAAATTCCTAAAATTCTGCCTGCCCTGCAAAATCGGAGGGGAGTGTGGCGTTACTACCCATGTGAATGACTGCTTAATTTAGCAACAAGTTATGAATATTCAGTGGCACAGGCTTCAGCAGAGGGGAGGGACAGGAATGTAAGCCCAGGGGGATCCGAGCTCGTTAACCTCTGCTGCCTTGGGCTGCGCTCCACCCTGTCTGTGTGCTACCTGGAAGGAAATCGTTGCAGGTGCATTCATCCGTGCCACAACCGAACCTTCATTTTGCTTTATAGATGTTCCCGTGGAGCTGCTCATGTGGAAGTGGGGCAGTTGGGCTTTGTGTGAAGGCGAATGCATGTGCATGTCTGTCAAGTTTGCTCTTGCAGCTTAACCATAATTCATTACATAAAGCCTGTTTGTCACACACGGCTTTAAATATCCACAGGCTGGTCTCAGGGGCTAATTCCAGTGTGGATTGCACATACGGTGAGATTGGGGCTGCAGTTTGCTCAAGATCTAAGCACCAGGGGCGAACGTGGCCCGTGATGGGAATCGCACTTCTAACCTGGTGCTGGAGCTGCGGTGATTGAAGCACCGGGAGGTCGAGTGACTTGTCAAAGGTTGCACAGTGAGGGAGCAACTCCACTGACATTTGATACCAGGAGCCTTCTGTTTCCCAGTCTGCTGCTGATTTACACTTTCATCCTTCAGTACACATAACTGCTGCTTGAATTAGGCTGTGACACATCTTCACATCCGTGTAAAATTATTTCAAGTTAGACCTCGCAAAGGGAGTATCATTCCTTCCACAAACACTGCGCAGGTTTCGTCCGTTCCCACCTGACTCGTGTGCCAGCTCAGCAACACCGACTAATAAATTCTAATTATTGAGGTACCAATTCATCATGTCTTAGCGATGGTGTTGCCTGTTCCACTGCATTGACTGAAGCCCTTTGCTAGCTGGCTAATGTACTGCGGTTTTACTCTTTCTTGTCCCATAATGATGGGATCCCTTGTACCAATTTGAATCCTATTAGATTGCAATTAATTTCTCCCTACTCCAAACTGAGGCTGAGTCAAGTGCTGTTCAGCACTGAGCTTACCACACGGGTATATCAAAAGGGTGAAGTGCTAAGAATGAACCCAGCCTGAGCAATTTTTTAATCTGTGCTTCATGTTCCCCTTCTCCCCCGATTGCAGTAATTAGCAAACCAAATTCATTGCTTTGGGAGCACCAAGCGAGGAGAGGAAGAACATAAATGCTTTATGAATATCAGCAAGAGGAGCAGTTGCAGAAAGCTGGACTTGTGGGGGAGGGATATCTGCCTTTACATATATAAAAGGTTTTTATTTGCATTCAGTGGGACTTTCTACTGTAAGATGTGGAGAGCTGGCTTTTTGCAGTGAGTCATTGAATGCATGGAAAGTCCTGCTGCAGGATCCATGGAGGAGCCCGTTCCAGCTCTGCTGTGATGCTCTTGGTCCAAGAGCACCCAGGCAAGGTTAGTGCTGCGTTAGGATCCTTCTTTCACTGGCAGCGCGGGTGCAGGCGTAGCCTAATGGGCGCAATCATAGTTAGAGCCAGTGCATTGCAAACTGCTCTCCAATAGGGAAATACTCAGGGCCTTGGGAGTCAGTGGGAAATCTGTTAATGCTCTTTCTAAGCTCTGACTCTGTAAATGTCCTGTGAGTGACAGCGCACAGTGCAGCCACCTTGAGTACGGGAAAAAGTAAAGTTGTTCCAGTGAGGAAAACTGAAAAACCCAGCGTGGGGTGAGAGCCCACATCTGCCCTTCTTGCTTGTCAGCGCAGTGCTGGAGCTGTGCTTGCAGTGCTAGAGAAATGCTTAAACGTCAGCATGCAGCCGTAAAACAATAGTTTTGTTTTATGATTTAAGCTCGGATTTCAGAGGAGGAGGAACTTGACTGCCCCATCACGATGCGGTTTCTACTGGATAAATTGATCCTTGGAGGCAAACTAGATTAATGCTAGGAGGAGACAGATTTAGAACTTGCCCTTCTCTGTGGTTTCTATAAACTGAGGAATACTTCTGGGCTCTTTGTTGCTCTAGCAATTTTCTCTCTGTTGGATGATGACCCTTTCAATAAGTGGTCATCCACATTGAATTTTTCTGACTCAGAGCTTAAAAAACAGGGGTTTTTATTGACTATAGAATTCCCATACTGTAGCTTGACCTCGCTGTCAGCTTTCTTTGGAGACTATACAGAGATTTCAGCTAATGCCAGAAGAAGCCATTCACCTTTTAAGCTTGCTTTTCCCTGGCTCATAATCTACATTCGAGTGAAATATAAAGTATTGCTTATCTCTTATCTGCAAAGCTTCGGTAAGCCCTGGGCCACGCGTGTGCTCCCCGCCAGCTGTAATGCTGCCTGCCAGGCACTGCCATGGCACTTCCCTCACAGAGGTGCTTTTTTGGGGGTAGGCATTTTTAAGAACAAGTGAGCATATTGCTTTACTTTTTTTTAACTTGCCTTGGTTTGTTTTTCCTGCTGCCCTATTGTAGGGATCTATTTCTTGCAGTAGGTAGTACGAGAGATTTAATCACATTTGCCTGTTGATGTACATTTGAATATATGTTCATACGTATCATTAAAAAAATAAGCAATCACTTACAGTCTTTCTGCTCGCACAGATTTCTGAAGTAGTGGAGGCTGTTTCACAGAATCACACAGAATCACAGAATCGCTCGGTTGGAAAAGACCTCCGAGATCATCTCGTCCAACCGCTCCTGTTTCAAAGCGAGGGTGATCCTAGCTGTCCTTACATGCCAGACACATACATTTAGAAGTTGTATTTTGTATTAGCAAGAAGCTAATCGGTGTTTGTAGGGTGTTTGGCTCTGTGTTTTCTTTGCTTACCCTTACACATTGCTTCTCGTGAGCTATACTTTTAGTGTTAAATGGGTTGAAACCAGTAAAACCAGTACATGGTGGACTCTTCAGAGCCAAGCTGGGGCATGCTTTCAGACCCTCCTCTGCTTGAGGAGAGACACCCATGTTAGTTATACCTGCAGAATATTTTTGTATTTGCATGTATGCTTTGAAAAGTGACTGCCCTTCATTAACTTATGCTTGGTGTCACATTTTACATTATGAGCCTCCTCGGTGCAGTAAAACGTTCAGAAAAGCAAATGGATAGAAACTCAGTCTAGAACCAAACAAGGCAAAAACCCATGTTTCATATTATTATTTACAATTTGCATGTGAAATCTCACGTTATATTTATTCCAGTTTTCTGTTGAGCATGCATAGAGAATTTACAGCTCTCTGGGGATATTAGCACAGAAAAGTGACTTGAGGTTGTGTATCAGGGAGAAGGAATGAAGGAGGGGGCAGAAAATTTTGACGGATGCAAAGAAGTTAAGAAAGCTTCTACTAAACTGTAAGGCTAGCATTTAGTTTGCCAAACTGAAATGGTTTTATCTCTCATTTTGAGGCAGACACTCTGAACACGTTGTGCTGATTTTCTCCTTAATCAAAGTAATTTTGTTCTACTGTATAGATTTACTGTGTCTTACGACCATAAGTGGCTAAAATGATACCTCTAAATAAGACTTCTTTACATGACTAACAGTTGATGTTTGTGTGTGGTTGTGGTTTTGGGGTATTTCCACTGGAAAGAAAGGTTTCAACCTGATGTATACTGCATAAAAAAATCCCCTTTAGGTACTAACACAGTCATACAAGGAAGAGGGGCTCTTTCTTGATGACACTGCTGGAGTCAGGTACAAAGAGTGCATGGGTCATCTGTAGATCCACATGTGACCTCTTAGTTTATTTAAGGTACTTTACTCCTTACTATTTAATGTCTAAAAGCAGATGTAGTATCTCCCTGTTCTGAGGTTCTGAGAGCTTCTTTCTAGATGTGTTTGTGTGGGGATTTCACGCTGGACTTCTGCTTTGAATTACTTGGAGCTGGAATGGTGCTGGTTGACACGGGAGAGGATGTGCCTTTACAACTGCGTGCATGGGCTGAATGCAGCCTGCGAGAAGCGCAGGGATTTTTGTCTGTACTTGAAAGAGATCTCTGGATGATGGATCCCCTGATTTACTCTTAAAAAAATAATTAAAAATGCAGAGGGATTAGGCTGGTCAACCTAAGAAACACTGAAATGTGCCCTCTTTGGCAAGCGGTAGTTCTTGGGAAGGGACGTGCAGCACAGCATGGATAAGCACATTGAGACCAAGCTCCGGGGAGGCCATGCACGGCCAGGTCTCTGTTCCAGTCCTGGGCTTGTATGTCAAATTTCCCCCACCTTGGCTTCGTATCTGCCACTTTCATCTCCTTCTGGGCATTGCTTTCTGCTGTGGGCTGCCCTAGTGGCTTCAGTGAGTACTTGGACCTGACTCTGTGAGCCAGCTTGCAGACAGAGGAGTTATTTTTGCAGTTTATGTTGCTGGAGGACCTGGCCTGTGCTCCCATCTCTGCAGTGGTGCCTTCCTGTGCTTTGCCAGGGATGACAAACGCAGACGTTTCCCAACACCCACTTGATGGTTTCTGCCTGTATCTCTCCGGTTGGACCGGGTGCGGGGTTGTGTGGCTGATTGCTGACCCTTTGAAACGTGCAGCTCTTCCAATTGCTTGAGTTTTGTATAAATATTAAATCTCTGCATAAATGATCTTGTACAACTTCTACAAAGCATAAAAGAGGAGAGGTTAAATTGAAAATGAGGTATATTGGACTTCAGAGCACAAAGATAAATACGTATTTAAGCTGAAGTTTAAATGAATAGTTCCTGTGGATATGTACCAGTGGGTTCAGAGGGTAATTTTTTTTTAACCTTAATGCATTCCATTCGAGCTGTGCAGATCTAATTAGTGCCAGCAGCACTGCAGGGACTGTGGCTCTTATCGGTCGTGTAG
>NW_010166412.1:165183-172577 GCF_000695765.1 Mesitornis unicolor
GTGGAAGGCAGAAAGAAACCACGCTCAGTGTTGTTCTGGTCTTTCCCTCATTTGTCGTTAAACTCCATTTGTGTAAGTCCTGTCAACTGGCTGATGTTTTCTGTCAATGGCCTGGCCGGCACGGCTGGTCTGTCTGCTGCATAAAACCAGGACGTCGGTGTGGAGGGTGGGCTTTCAAATACACGGCAAGGGAGTGAAACTTGAAGTTTTCTTTCTTTTTTTTTTTTTCTTTTTCTGTATGACTGCTCCTGAGCTACTGGATAATGCACCTTCAGAGGACGTCACACATCTCCTTTTGTTCCTCTGCAACTTGACATGTCCAGTTTGGTTTCTTATAGAAGTAACAGGCTTTGCTTAAACCCATTTGTGCTCTTCTGAGGGGCCCTGTTTGGAAAATGCATCTTCCAGAAAGGAGATTTTTCAAGGATGCTGCTGGGTGCTTTCACAGTAACACACACCTTGTGCATATCCTCAAAGTGCAGAGGTGTTTTCAGGTCAAAGGCAGCTTAGAAAAGTAAAAAAGGCCATTGTATCATGTCAGAATCAAATGATTGCTGCATTATTCTAACATCCATCACAACTGTGCAAGTCAGCACGATTGTGTAGCTGTGACAAAAATGGGAATTAGGCCTTTTGAAAAATGGCTTTTGAAAATTCCAATGTATTTGCTTTGTAAGCAGTTGTAAACTGTCTTAAAGAGATAAACCAATGAATTCGTTAAGTTTTGATAGAGAGATAAGGAACAGAAGTCCTGTATGCTGGTTGTTCAGGGTTACCAAACCTGATGTTCAGAATCATCATATTGCGCTGAAAACAGATGATACTTCAACACAAAATTTTAAGTCTTTTACTTGCCCTCTTGGTAAGTAACTTTCAACTCCCGCAGTTACGGAAGCTGCTAAAAATGCTTTACCAAAGGGAGAAAGTTGAGATTTTCACATTGCATGACTCCAAGGAGGTGAATTTGAGGAAAATCTCTCAATATCAGAAGACTGCCAGCTCTCTCGAGTTAATGAATGTGTTCTCCCATCACAATGGTTGTGCTTCATTTTGCATTATAATGTTGTCTAACAGCAAGTGGCACTTCTGATTCTTTTGTAATTTCCAAGCAAAATGCTGTTTGCCAAATAAACGTGCTGAGAGTTCCTGGAGCTCACATCAGCAGCAGAAGGGAGCTGTGTGGCTAAGTCCATTCTGTGGTGGAGCAGTGATGGGTTGGTTCTCTTAATGGCTGCTGCACAGATGTGAGATGTGATTGTTTTCTCCCTTCCTCAAGCTGGAGCAGGCTGCAGCTGGGCTCTGTTGATTTATTGCCATGCAGTGGAGAATGAAGCAAAACCTCTTCCTACTTTGCAGCTTTTCAGTGCAGTTGCAGTAAGACGAGGCAGCAGTGCTGTGGTGCTGCTGCAGCGCTTCTCTGGTGGCATGGCCTGAGGATGCCACCACGCCACGTGGTTTGGGCACCGGCTCAGGATAAATCTTGTAAGTGGAAATGAGTATTTCCCCCTTGTATCAACCCTCCTTGGGGAAGGGAGGGAGAAAAATAAAGAAAGATTTACTTAACCCCTAGTGCTGTGAAGTAATTAAATAATTAGAACAATAATGCAATTAATAATATAATATGAATATGTTATATATTGTAAAATGTAATAAACGGGAGGCAGTAATGGAGTGACCTGGTATTTCTTCTCCACATCTTCTAATGCTAGGCTAATTCAGGTTAGAAATTCATGTAGCTGTAGCAGTGAATCTTATCTAGCAGTGGGCCGACTTAACTGGGACATGATCACAGTTTTCTTCAGCCAAATTGAGTTTCTTGTTCAGAGAAGCCTTCAAAATTTAAGGGAAAGTGTCGCTAATGAGCATGCTTGCTCTCACCTCTTCACACATGCTGGGAAGTTTATCTGCCTTGTGCTCGTGAAATACTTCCCGGCATTAGAGGAAAAGCATGAAGCTTGAGTGCAGCACACAAGTGTTGGCAGTAATCAACTAGGCACGAAACTTACCTTTTGTCATTGATTTCTTAGTCTTCTGCAGAAAATTCAGAATTATTATTGCAGTGTTGCAGGTGCGAACACTGAAGGCAGGCTCGTGCCGAGTGCTGAATTAGTTGTGGGCATCCAGTGAGCAAATGGGAGGATTAGAAACAGAGTCCGCATCCCCTATATTCTCTTACTTTGATGGACTGCACCTCCTCACTGTTATTAAGCCTGCATTACAAGTGGAGATAACTTTCAAGAGGGAAACCACAGGAGAGCAGTCAGGCACACAGTGGTATTTGAGTTTGTTCCTACACATGGGCGATAACTGCTGGTAGTTTGATAGCACTGTAGGAAAGCTGCGGGTAAACGTTGATTCATGTTTTTAAGGGGATCCGCTGTGTGAGCGGGGGCGGTGCTGAAGTTGTCTCTGTGCATGTGTGTAGGAGGATATTAAAGATCCAATTTGTCAGGGTGTAAATTCATGCCAGAATGAAGAAAAGAGAACACCCAAAGTGGAGGCTCGCTCTATGGTTACGTTTCCGTGGTGCATCGGGGAGACAGCGAAGATGATGCAAACCTAATGCTGAGGTTGTGTGATGAGAGGAACTGGAAAGCAAACCACAAAACCCAGCTCTCAGCGCGAACGAGAGCAGTGAAGATTCGTGTCTTTTGAGAAAGCTTCAGTTGTAGGCAGTGCAGGTCTAGGGTCTACAGGTCAGGATGCTGGACCTGGCAGGCAGTTGGTAAAATTGATCTAAAACACGGTAATGAACTCTCTTAAAAAACTGCATGTAACCGGCTGAACTTTCCTGGAAGAGCAGTTGTAGACAGAAAAGGGAACTGGGACACAAACCGAGCTGGCAGCTGTCAGAGAAGCCTGACAGAGCCGTGTTGTATTTTGGGCTTCCCGCACATCCCCTTGGGAAGAGCACAAGGCCCGGGCACTCCTGTGTGCAGTGTCTGCCGCTGGCATGCAGCCGCCCCATGGTGTCTTTTGGTGACTTAGCTCCATATTTATGGCATGAACCGCAAGCCACCCAAGCCAGTCAGGCCCAGTCTGGGAGAGCTGAAAATACGACAGCATGAGTAAGTACCATTTGAGAGTATCAAAGAGCTGTAATAATGTGGGTAGCATTACATTAGAAAACCAAGGTGGGAGGATTACATGAAAGCAAAACACACAGACAGGCCCCAAGGGGAGACCATCCACCACAAAGGATAATTTCCTACGGGATTCAGACCCAAGAGCACATTCCTCTGAGGCTGCTTTAAAGCATCCAGGCAAGACATCTAAAGAGAGAGAAAAATTCATAATGCTTTTTTTAAACAACTGTGTGTAGCTGGAGCAGATGTAGTGATGCCTGGTCTGCAGCTCTAGCCTTTCGTCTGGACTCCTACATGTTTTCCTCCCTGTGATCTTTTCATACTAAGGAGGATGGTTTGGGTTTTGGTTTTGGTTTCTTTTCCCTTCAGGGAAAGAAGCGGGGAAACGGCTTTCATCTGTGTTTTGATTTTGTTTTTGCTCTGTAAGCAGTGCTGCAGTCAGATGCAGGCTGTCTGCTGGGAATTGCTTTGACTTTGCAGGACGTGGCGGTGGCACTGCTGCTTTTGCCACAAAACCAGAAGGTTTTTCAAAGTGTGTTCGGCATTTCATCCTGGTGATCGACTAATTCAGACCCTAATTCACTAACTAGTAATTTTTGTCTTCCCCCCATCTTAGCTGTCGTGAATAGGTGCTGCTTGCAGCCCTTTCCCCCAGACATCCTTTGCAGTAACTGAATCCCACACAAACTATATGTGCCTGCACATGTAGCGTCTGTGTACATGAGCACAAAGGATAATGCGCAGTCTTGGACGTGGCAGGTTTCGACTCTTTGCAAAGCTGCTGTGCTGCTTCGCCCTTCAGTGTTTCTGTGAAGGGCCAAGAGGAGGACGCTAGCTGTACTTTCTCCTTTCCCCCCTTCCAGTCCATGATGGAAACGCAGCAGGACCATGAAGTTCAGAAGCGCTGCTGTTACAGACCCAGTGCCCTGGCAGGAGCGGAAGGGGTTCGGTGTGGAGGGGCACGGGTTTCTCCCGTGTCAGCAGAAGACAGCGGGATCTGCAGGCGTGGGTTTCTGTGCAGGGAAAAGCTGTTGTGCAGTTTGTCATTTCAGCTTCAGACCTCTGGGAACAGAGAGAATTATTATGGGGAATGTGCTGGGGAAGGAGCAGCAGCATTTGAAAAAAAAACAAGCCCAGTTCCTCTGTGTGACAGTAAAATATTCAGAGAAATATGTGCTCTTTATGCAGCAGGCATCCTGAAACAAGGCATTGGCACCTCTGTAATACAGAAACTGAAGCAAGATGTTTGGAAAAGACAGATAGACAGCTGGTTTGTGCCCAACTCGTGGTTGTACGTAATCCATCACTGCCAGGCCTGAAAACAAGCAGGAGCTCACAAGCACCGACTTCCTGGCACCGGGGCTGTTCAGCACAAGCTCAGTGGTGGCACAGCCTTTCAGGGCTGTGGAGAGCTGCAAGTGCTCCCTTTGCTGGGGAAGCTGCTGGTTGGAGGAAGCAGCTGAAGTCTTTGGGCTGCTGCAGTCCTACAAGAGCCAGGATTTGGATGCATTTTCGCTTATGATAAAGCAGCACCAGCACGCTGGCCGGCTGGCAGGATAAGCAGTGTTTTCAGGGAAATAGGCGAGCGAAGCAGGAAGATTGGGCTTGGGGCAGGAAGTTGTATTGAAAAGTTTGCTCAAAACTCTTTCACCGTTCTTGCACAAAATGTATTTGCTAGTGTTTTTTGTTACTGTTATTCCAGAAGCCTGTAACGTGATAAAAATTCCTCCTGGCCTCGGTGCCAATATTGATAGTTCCCTCTGTGCCCTCAGTGGTGATGACAGAGCCGTTTGTGGGACTATGCAGTCGAGAGCTGCACTAAAACATCCATCTTTCTGCCATGAGTCCTGGGACCAGTTTGCTCCTTGTTACCTCATTTGTCTGAGTTAGGGGATTCAGGTATGGCCACCAAGTGTTCTTGTAGCTTATGTGAAGGCCAGAGCTCAGGTATTGATGTGTTGTGTGTGTGAACTGAAATTGGTGGCTGTGAGGATGTTCTGTGTGGCCTTTGTTTTCCTAAGGACCATAACACAGCCCATAGTGCTGGGTGGTTCAGAGCACGTGAAAGCAGCCCTGGAGGATTTGGAATTCAGCCAGACGTCATTTTATTGCAGATTTCGTGTATTTTTCTTAAAATCATTGCTACTGAATGTGCATTCAGGCCTGCTAGTGATTAACAGCCAACAGGGAAATATCCCCTTTTCCCAGTATTGTTGGCGATTTACAAGCTGGGGCTGATGTGAGGAGGCATTTCAGTGCTGGGCTTTACACAGAATAGGACTGGTGGGTGATGTTGACTTCAAGCATCTGGTATCGACAGTTACAGCTTTTGAAAAATAACAGCAAAGACAGTACAAAATCATGTCATTAAATACTCTCTTACAAGCCCTGAAGGCAAAATACAGAACCATAGAAAGGGCCTAATTCTACATTTGTCTTTTACGTCTGAGTCCAGACTTCAACTTCTAACACTGTACTTGTACCTCATACAGCTCCTCTCGCTGCCTTGCATAGGCTGAGTAATGTGCCCTCTCCCCACAGCAGATGAATAAAATACTTGAGGAATTATTGTGTAAACTGGCTTGGCTCTGCTGACTTCAGTGTAACTATTGACGTGTCTGGGGTTTGCTCTGTTTGTTTCGAAAGCAGCAGTCTCTGGGATTTGGGGTTTGATTTTTCCCATCGCCTTCCTCTGCAGCGTGCTGTTACACAATCCCAGTGAGCACCAGTGACTTGCTTGCATTTCATTTAAGCGTGTTTATGACAGATTATTCTGGTTTGGAAAGATGGTTGGTAACAACGTACGTTCCTGTAAAACTTGACACAAACAAACAAGCGATTCTGCAAGAAGTTCTGCTGGAAGAACCCCCACGATAAAATGACAAAGCCTCTGATGCAGTGTCTGTTCCTTTGGCAGGAACTGTTTTGCGCTCTGTATTATCTTACACAACACGAGCACACCACCCGCTGCTCTGGCTTTTGAAAAAACAATACTGTTCGTCCGTGAGCCAAGAGGAACCAGAGCGATTGTAAATTGTATAATTTGTAGAGGAAATGACTTGTTCAGTTGGTTTACTTACTACCGAATGAGCTTCTCTTTGCAGTGTGACATTGATCAACCTCGACCAAATTTCTGTTACCCACAGGTGTCCTCAGGGCTGTTGGTAGAAGCCAAAATGCCAGTGGGTGCTGGTGAGTCCGTCCTGGTGGACTCTGCCGAGATGTTAGTCTGTGGGATGGTGCCCTGGTAGGCATAGGCATAGGATTTTGTAAGAGGAAGCCTGAGGACAGGGCTCCTGGCATCTTCACTGCCCTGAAATAGGCTGTCTGGCCTTCAGTCAGCTACGTGGTGCTGCCAGCCTAGAAACCACATCCCAGCTGTATGCAAACGAAGCAGAATTATGGCAAAACTGCAGAGCTTGGTCTTTCTAGTGTCTTAACTTAAGACAGATGTTTGCATTATTTGATTAAGACATCTTTTTTTTTATTATTGTTTTTTATTTTAGCAGTTAAAAACATCTCAATTCCCAGGGCTTTTGCTGGAAAACTCTCCCACGCACCCTGTCCTCCCTCATTCTCACTTTCATCCATTCCCAAAGGGGAATTCACCTTAATGGTTGCGAAGCTGTTTATTTTGGTAGGTTCCTAACACCCTGCGATTCCCCTGCAGACAACTGGAGGGTTTAATCTGTGACATGTCTCTGGTGGGCTGTGTCCTGCTTTGTAGGGGTCGGAGCGTGTAATCTAATAGGTGGTTTGTTTGCTTTCCTCTCCAAGTGCCATAGTCATGTTGCTGTTGGGATACGTTTTCAGTTTTTGAGGATAATGAATGTTAGCAAATCACTGGAAGTGAAAATAAAAATAGAGAAGGAAAGTAGGTGAGATACCACTGCAAGCTTGGCTTGTGCTTTGTGGATCTTTTTTAATAGAAAAAAAAATGACATCAGCTGTGCTGCAGGCATGAATTAAAGATGAGAACTTAATAAAACTTGTTGGAGGGGAGAGGGATGAAGGAAAGCAGAGCTAAAGCAACGATGTCTTTATTTTTAAGCAGACAGCACCACCTCTACTTCAGCTCTTTGAGATGGCAATGAAGAATAACAAAAAGCAGCATGCGAAGTGGTGTGTGAATCGAAAGTGCCCTCTGCTGGGAAAATCCTGCATGAAGGAGCGTTTGCAGGCAGTGTTTCCAGTTGATACCCAAAAGCTTAATTACCGTCTTCTGCTGGGGAAGAGGCTGGACGTAATCCAGGATGCTCTCAGCAGTTGCCTTTGCTGTGACATGCCCGGTAGGGATTGCAGTACCTA
>NW_010166412.1:172608-192301 GCF_000695765.1 Mesitornis unicolor
AGCCCGTGATTTCATTCAGGTTCGACATCACGTGTGCGTGGCTGCTCATCGCTGCTCTGTTTGCTAGGGACAGAAAACACAGGTTTGCATTTGCAGTGTCGCCATGTGAAAGATAAGAATCTGGGTGCGAGTGTTCTGCAGATAACATCGCTCTTGGCAAAGCAGCAAGTGGTGAAAAGTGGATGGAGCTGGGAAGGGACCTCCAGTAGCCCTGGTTTAACTCTTGTTTGCTCTGTGTGAGCAGCAGTGGTGAAACACGCAGTGTCAGTGCCAAACTACGCGCTCCTCCAGCAGGGAGATGTGGTTGCCGCAGCAGGAACATTTGTGTGATCTCTGCCAGTCAACATTCCTTATCTCAGGCATGGGACTGTGTGAAGTGCCCTTCAAGGGTGGAGAATGGAGGACTGTGGGGAATAAATTGGGGTGAGCGACCATAACTCACATCAGGACATAAGTGCTCAGATGTCCCACAACATCTCATGGTATGTCTCCTGGAGTACCATGGGCTCCTGTGGGTGTCCAGCCTTCCTGCCGCTATGGCTCATGCAAAGCTCGTTCTAACTTGGACCTTCTTCAAATTTAGGAGGAGTCCAGGCTCTGTCTGCATGCAGGTCTGATGGCAAAAACCCACTGCTCTGTGAAATGAACTGTTTGCATGCAGAAATACGGCTCTCACCAGTTAGATCCTTGCTGTAAGTTCAACTGCTGGCTTTCTCCAGCTGGATGTTGCTGTTCTGATCCCTCAGTCCAGTGCCTCTGAGGAGTTTGTAGAAGCACAAGCGAGAAAAGTCGATAGAAATCTAACTAAAAACATCAACTTAAGTGCGTAAGGTTTCAACAGTATGATTCTCTGTTCTGGGCATCTTTAGCAGTTTCAGTGACAGGGACTGTTTCTTATGTGATTAAAATAATTTATCTTTCCATCCGAAGCAAAAAGGAATTGATCCATCTTGTTACTTGTCGTCACAAAACTGTTTTAAAAGATGAGTAGCCAGAGATACAAAACCAGCAGAAATCAGGGCTAATAGAGAAACTGAACTTAAAAATACAGTTAGTACTGGTGTGCTGTTCATGCCCCTCGGAAAGAGAAGCTGCTGTGTGATGCATCACGTTGATGTTATCTAGCAGCAAGGAGTGATACTGATGAATTCTGAAGGAAGAGCTGGCCAGGAAAGGAGGGAAATAATCCTTGTGGCTGTGAAATCAGCTTGACATCCTCCGGGATCTGTAGCGGAAGGCGTTTTGCTCAGGGAAGCTGCAGAGCCTGTGTCCCAGGTCCCGCTGTGCTGGCAGCGGCTGCCTTTGGCAGGCAGGAGCTTTTCCTCTCATTGTCCTTGAGAAGATTGGGTTGCTCTGCCCATGCTCCTGGGTGGGAAGGCGGCTTTCTGGAGGGAGGAGGAATAAATATTTGTTTGAGCGCCTGCCACAGCTGCTGCTTTGCAAAAAGATGATGGTTTTGGTTAGAAGCGAGTCATGCAAACTCTGTGCTTTCATGAATTTGCATCTGCTGAGCTGTGGTTTGGGTTTGAATGAATCTAAAATCTCAGAGGTAAAGTTCAGAAGTGGTAAGTTTTGACTGTCTGAACCCAGTGAATTATTCATTCCTTTCTCCCAGTACCGTGAAATTACCGCCCAAAGCTCCTGTCTGCACTCTGAGTGGATTTCTTAGCAAATCTGGCTGTCGTTTCAGGTGTGCAGCACCCATTTGACCTGGTTTTGGGCTTGATTTCAGGAGAATTGCAGAGCTGAGTCTCGTCATCCATAATATCTGTGTATTCAGACCCAGGGGTTTTGGTGCCTGATTCAGATAATTCACTGAATTGTCGGTTTCTGTTTACAGCTAGAAATGGCAGTTTTGAACTTTGCGAAAGGCTCCTGATCAGTGCAGAGAGCTGTTTTCTCTGAAACCTGCTGACAGTCCGATGCCACATTAGCCGTTAGAGCGCACGGTGTGCTCGGTAAGGTGGTGGACTTGAGTCAAAGGAGGATTGTGCAGGAAGTATTTGCATTATAGCCATGCTCTTAATGGCATTTGGTTTCTTAGTTACTGGATGTTTGTTGGCTGTGATCGCTGCCTGTAATGACACTGAGTGCTGTCGATGACTTTTGGGTCCAAAAATGCATGATGTGTGCTTTTAGGAGTTGTAGAGAAATGTACTGCAGACAAAACACGAGTTCAAATGCCGTGAATGCAGGATTTCTGTAATTGGTTTCCTTCAGAAGTGGGGAATTTAAGTGACTTTTTCATAGTTACCTTTTAATCCACTCCAGTTTCTTCCTGCCTCTCTGGGGATGCTTCCCAGAGGGCTTTTAATTCTAACAGAGAACTTAGAGATTCAGGTCACCCCTTCCAGGTCGTGGACGTGAATAAGAAAAGCGAGATTTAAAAAAAAAGGAAAATCCCTGTGTTGTAATAATGTAGTGCTTATTTCTAAGTAATGCATGGTGCATTGGGAAGGAAGAGTGACGATAATGTTTTAAGAGGGATTTGGTACTCAGTTCAGAGCCAGGATATGGCAATCTTGTAATTGAGAGGCTCACTAGAAGAAGGCACCCGCTGATGGAAGCCTCTCGAGCTTGGAGAGCTGGGTGTCCTGGGCCCACACGTGCTCTTCCTCTTCCTCTTCCCTTGTGCGAACTTCCTGGGTAGTCCGTGTTGGTGCACGCAGGAGACGCGTCACGTCCGCCTCGAAAAGGGCACAACACAGCAGCTGGCAGTGCCCGAGGGGCAACCCCAGCCTCGTGCCCCAGTCCTTGTCACTCTCAGCAAAGCACTGTGCCCTCAGTGTGGGGTAGCTGGGTGTGCGCTTGTATGGGGGCCTTGCATCAGGAGAGAGCAAAGCGGAGGTGATGGAGAGGAGCGGCTTCATACAAACCGTGTCAGAGGCTGCTGATGGTTCTGTGCCGTAAGAGAATTTGGTTTCTTAATGCACACTGGAGTCTCCTGGAAAAGGTACAGAGAGTGCTTTTAATCGCAGCGCAGGCATCAAAGGGGAGATCTGCACCCAGTGATGGGAACGTGCACTACTGAAAGGTTTTTTTAATAAACAGATTCGTTTCCTGCAGTCTTCTCATCTGGAAAAGCAGCACATTGCTTTCTTAACACCTTAGTGAGAGGGGATACATTTCAAGGGATTGATTCGTTCGCTGGGAGCACGTGTTCAGTTGACAAATCAAAGGAAGCCCAGCTGAGAGAACTGCCCTGCGATCTCAGCATGGGTCTGATGTGTGAAGCCAGATCTGTCAAATGACTCCTCTTGTTAATTTGCCTCATTAGCAAGCTGGGGGGCTGTACGTGATGCCTCTCTGTTGTTCCCCATGTTGGTGATTTCTAAATATAAGAAACAAAATACCCTCCGCGTAAACAGTCCCCAGAGGCAGTTGTTCCACTTGCATTTCTCATCTTTGCACCTTACTCTCATATTTCTGCGTGGAAAAACAACTGCTTGTCTTTGTCTGTGCAGAAAGTAACAGGGCACAAAATGTTGCTCTTTTGTCAGCATTTTGGTATGGGATTCCTCGACAGAGTAAGCTTAGTGTCGTCTTAAAAATCCTAAAAGCTAAAGCAGATGAGGTGCTGTCTTTGCCCCTCGCCAGGGCAGCCTGCACAATTGGGGTGTGCACTTGCTGAGGTCAAACGTCCCTGTGTCTTCCAGCGCTTCTCCTCTTTCCAGTTTCTGGTTAAATGAGGCCATTCTGGTAGAAAGGAATGCCAGGTACTGTTGGTGTGTCTGGTTTGCTTGGTTTTAAAAAAAGCTGTTTAACTTTTTTCGTATTTCACTTGTACTTTTAGAAGGAAAATAAAAATTCATACAGTGACCTTCATTATTTTGGTCATTATTCTTTTCAAAGAGCTTTTCCTGATCAGAGGTCCTGCCGTGTACATGCAGTTTAATAGTGTTTGGTCATGAAAAATAAACTTTAGGAGGAAGTTAAATTTTAGGAATTTCCTCTTAAGGTGAAATAACATGGTGTATGTCTTCTAATAAGCTGCACTGCTCCGTCTGTGTCCGTGCTCCTGACCCTGCTTTTCCCTTGTGTCCTCCTGTTGCCCTAAATTAATCTCTGCTGGTCCTAGCTTTGCTCCCTGGCTTCTCCTTTCTCAAGCATGCTGCCCTTTGAGAAATGATGTGCCTGATGAACATCAGAGGTGTGCCACCAGCTAATCTGGATGAAGTCCCATCATCCAAATAATATCAATGGAACGGGAGTTTGTGAGAGTGCCCAGGAGTTGTCATATGTAGAAAGCCTCACGTTTTGGAGGAATGGTGATCGTTTTCTAGAAGAAGCCTGGAAAGTTAGATGAAGAAAGCAGTAAATACAACACTACGTTTAAGCATGTTTGAGTGTGAAACCAGTTAAGAAACTTACCTCAAGTTGGTGTGTAAGCGTAACCTGAGCCACAAAGTGTTTTGGAGTACTGGTGATTTGCAGAACATTCCCCTCCAGAGAGGAAAGTTGCTGCCTTGGACCTGTAGCGCTTCTGCAGCACATCAGTGAAGGGCTCGAGCACACCTTCCCGGGCAGGATCCTCACTGTCAGGGCACATTTAAACCAAGATGCTTAAACCCTTCTAAAGCTGCTGATTATTGAAGAGAAACCTGACCTCAAGAAAGCCATTAATACGCTAAACTAGACTTGTCCTCTCACTTAATTTTAATGTGAGTAACTTTTATTTAAATTGGTGCTTGTAGGAGTTGGGAAAAGCTTTCTAAGGAGGGGGGTTTCCTTGCTGTTAGGGTAACCTCATTTCAAGCTCTGCCCTGAGACCTGGTGTGACAGCTCCTCTTGGCTGGAAGGTTGCCCCAGGTGACTTCAGGTTCGCGCACTCTTGTAAGCGCTGCTAATTTGTGAGGTTTCAGTGGTTACAGCGAGCTGCTAAGTGGGCTCTGAGCAGATAATGAGGTCAAGCAGGGAAGAGTCTGCAGGTTCCCACTTGGCATTTGTACCCAGGTTGCACATTTTTATGGAGATTTTGTCCTAAAAGCCGAGTTACTGTAAAGCCGTCGTTTTGCAGAGGTGATTTGCAATACTTGTCCAAACCTGAAAGCAAACCCAGTTGTTCCTGCTCGGTGCGGTGCCGTCGTTGTGATCACTGCTGTCACGCTGAAATGCAAATTTGCTGCTGTTTGTTTTGGATCATTTTGTGCTGCATTAGAATGGAGAAACTGCCCAGATGCTGATTCTTCCTCTCTGAGGGGTTTCACAAGGTAAGTTGCACCATTGTAAGGTGAAATAGCGTTGTGGAATAGCACTGCTTAGGACGTTTTGTAAAGAAAGCAGATTAATGAAGCAGAGGAGGGTGCATTGTATCACAGAGGCCCCAAGCTACACAAGGAATTTTGTATCATTTCTGGGATTTGATAATATCCATTACATTCACTCTGAAAGTCTCAGATGCAGTCATTCAGCATGTGTGAGAGGGAAGGCAGCGATGAGCATCCCATGAGAGGCCCTCTCTGCATTTTGAGTGGGTGCGTGACCCCACACTTCAGAGCTGACAGGACCGAGCCTGCAGTGGCTGGCAGAGTCAAACCAAGAGCTCAGGAAAGTCCCCCTGTGTCTGGCAGCTCCCGTCCATTGGAGCTTTGCATGTCATGCTGAATTCTTGCAGAAGTTGCTCTGCTGTTTAACTTTCAGGCGGTAATTTCAGTGGGACTCCCGATAGTGTATAAAGTCAAGCGCTAATGTAGGTTCAAGATCATCTTTAAATCTGCTCCCTGCAGGTCCAGATACCAACGGCGTATCCTGCAAAAGCGAACTGGCTCTGGTCTGCAGGCAGCTGCTCATTCACAGATGAATCAGAAGTCACTTGAAGAAACTGGGTCTTGAAAGAATCTCTCTTCATTTCTGAAAGCGTGATATGATTTTAAACAGCTGTCTTATTGACCCGAGCGAGTAAAACTTCTGTCTTTTTGAATAGACCCATGAGAACATGCCTATTCAGTGCTACTGCAGATGGCAAATGTTCCTGTATTATGCAAAGTCTGTTGGGCGAAGGTGACCGTGGTAGTCATAAGATGTTTTCTATGACAGCACACCACGGTTTCAAAATACGCTTTTGTGCTCCCTTGGTGCTTATATTTTCAGTGCTTTGGGTTTCATTAACGTTGTAGCACCATCTTCGGTTGGATTTAATTTGCATACAGCATACTTGCTTAAAAAGGGGACGTGGCTGAGCCTTTTGTTGCTTTTTGGCTGATGGGTCTTTCTTCCCGAGTTGCCCAGAACAAGCTGCTCTCGGCTGCAGCTCGGTGCAAAGCAGAGAAATTCAACTTTGCGCTGTTTCCCTTTCCACTGACTTCTTTCACGCTGGGGGATTTGCGTTGTGGCTGCCTCCTGTTCTGTAAGTGCAGATACACGTGTAGCAAATGGAACACGTTGTGGCTGTGGGTCTTGCCCAAGAAATAAGCTGGATGATGGTATAATTTGCTTTTTGAAAACATGAACAAGTCCACGCTGGGAGACAGGGCCATGGTGGTTGGCAGTGCCGTGTGTGGGAGCTGAGTGGGGCACGGGGAGGCTGTGGAGGTTTTGAAAATGAAGAGAAACAGCTCAGGATTGCTGTAATTCAACAAATTGACATTAAAACAATTGATTTGGAGCAGCGGAAGGGAAGGATGCTCAGCTCGGAGTGGGGAGGGAGCAGGGAGCTGAGCAGCAGTCCTGAGATGACAGGGGAGGTCAGTGGCACTAACGTGGCTATAGCAAAGGACACGGAGAGCAGTCCTGTAGCGCAGTTTCACCTGTGTGGAAACAAAAGAGAGATGTCAGTACAGTGAAGCAGAAGATGTTCCAAAAATACTGTGGTTATGGGAATGCAATGTGGGTCTTAAGCTGAAAACACTACTGTGCTTGTGGGCAGGCTGGAGCTGGAGTTCAGTGGCAAGGAGGGTTGCAGCAGAGGAAAATGCATTATTTGAGCCATGGTGAACTCCAGGCAGTTGCAGGAGACATGGATTGAGGCATCCTTGTGTGCATGGTCGGATTTGAAACAGCTTGATGGAAACAGCTAAATTTTGCTTGCAAGTGAAGTTACCCAGCGACTGAAGTGAAGAAAAATAAAGAGGTTAGAGAACAGCTTTGGGCTGCTGGCAGCATGTGAGCGGTGCCTGGTTCGCTGAGGCAGCTTTGGAGTCGTCCTTTTGGGTTTTCAGGGCACACAGGTCTGCAGAGGCACAACTCGGCTCCCTTGCTTACCCCGCCAAGGCGTGAACCCTTCTCTTCGTCCACAGGCAGTGGCTGAAGTGCCCCGTGGAGCTGTGTGAGGAATGCAGCGCTGCCCGCTCCATCCGCTCTGGGAAGAGCTGGGAGAGCAGCGAAATGCATGAACCACTCATCCCTGTGGGCTCATGTCTGGCCCTAGGTCTGGGCAGCTGGGCACTTAAGAAGGTTTGTACTCTGTTTTGCCCAGGAACCTGCTTAAATCGACTGGGAAAGGTGGTTTTTTCTTTAAAAAAATAAAAATAATAACAATAAATATATCTAATAATTCACCCATGCTGCAAAACCCTTGACTGTCAGAGTTATTTATAGATGGCGCATCAGGCCCCCCCTTACGAGGTGAGAGCTGATGACACTGAGCAAATTGCAGCTACTGCAGATTTTTTTTCATGTTTACATTGATCTACTGATACCTAGAAAATAGAGGAGGAAGCTTTTGCCAGCTGAAGTCAGAGTGCTTGTTAATACCGGGTTTTGGATATTAAAGAATGTATCACCACAGTTAAAATGTGGCAGCCTTGCCGTGTTTGCCTCCTTTGGTGGCTGTTGCCAAATGTTAGTCATAGGCTGCTGCAGAAAAGAGTTCCTTCTTTCTGAAAGTACCACCACTTTCTACAACCTTCATAAGTTTTAATTAAAAAGAGCGTATAATGATTTTGGGATTGGATCCAATTTCATATGCTGTTTAAATCGAGAAATAAAATTATTTCCATCAGGCTTTTAGTTCAAGGTTTGTAACTGCTGGATCATTTCCCTTTTCATCAGTTTCTGAGTTTTAAAATGGCTTATGAACTGTAGTGAAATCATTTAGAAATGGATTTCATGTGGAATAGTTAATAAATGAATAGCAGAGCCATGTAGTGAAATGAGTCTTGTTTGCATCTCCAGCAGCACAGATTTAAATAAAACACAGGGCTTTGCATGGCAGCATTTGTTTTTAATGTCAGCGGTGTTTTTCAAGCCACCTCCAATATCCTTCATTTTTCACAGGGATATCTTTGGCAGCAAGGAGGATTTTCAGGGGCTGATTTGAGGTAGATAATTGGAGCAGTAAGACTACACACACAAAGTGTCACTTAATGGATGAGGCTCATTTAATTGTAGGCTGCTCAGAAATAACCCAAGAAACACTTCACTGGTAGCTAATGCAGAGGTGTAATTAGACTTCTACATAAGTGTAATTAGCCTGATTGCACAGAAAGAAAGAGAGTTCGTAAGGTTTTTTAAATGTGTGCAGAGTCGTTTTGTCTCAGCTGTCTTGTCCTTAAGCTTCTGCTCGATTTGTGTTGGACTTAGGTAAATAAAGAGGGACACCGCTCTTTAACTGGCAGTTACCTGTCGTCTTCCGCAGTGGGGTTTTTGGATGTGTGTTTGTAAGTACGGCTGCGTCACAGCTGTGCCCAAGCTGGGGTGAGGCTGTGTCCTGTGTTTGGCTGTGGGCCTTTCCAGAGAGGGTGGGTGTAGAGGGTCCTAGGAAGAAAAAATATCTTTTAGGCAATTTCCTAGTGAGTCAGTGGTATTGCTGAGAGGAGATGGCACTCTGCTTATTGCTAGCTTGATTTTCCTGTGGGAATTTGCCTGGTGAATTCATGTGTATGTAATTTTCTTTTTTTTTTTGTTTAATTCTACTGTACAGTAACTTTCAAGTTGCCTGACTTAAACCAGATGGGGAAAGTCCGATAGACCTCTTAAAATGAAATGTAAGTGTCTGAGGGGTAGAGGGAGATCCTGTATTTGCTCCCGTAAGGAACCCTACGTGTAGGAAAGCCTGCAGCATAGGCTCATGGCCATGTTCAGGGGGAGAGAGACACCTGAGCTGGTGCTTCTGCTTTCCCAAAAGAGCAGCTCCAGCAGGAGCTGTGCAGCCGGCAGAGTTGCTCTGTACCATGCAACTAAGGAGCAGGACGCTGGTCCTACAGAATTAGGCTTTGTTGGGTCTGAGGCTCAGTGCAAGCACTGGGAAACCTGGATACGGGTGAAGGAGAGGTTCCTGCCGGCTGCTTTTATCCTCATGTATGTTGCAAATTCTAGCTCCATTTACCACGTAGTTATTTCCTAACCTGAAAGCAGTCACTGTAGGCACCAGAACTGCCGCTGAATGTGGTTCAGCTCCAGCCTGCACACAAACCAGGGGCCTTTTTAGGTCAGGATGAAGGGGTGGGTGATGCCACCAAGCTCCTGGACATGGCCGCCTCAAACCATTCCTCTCAGTGCATCGCCACTGGTCCTTGATGTTGCTTTTGTGGGGGATATGAGTAAAATGAGTGAAACATCAGTACTTCTAGGTCTTATTTGGTTATTGTTTTTTTTCTTGTTTTGTTTTGTTTTGGGTTTTTTTGGTGGTTGTTTTTTTTTGTAGTGCTATTTTTGCCTTCATTTCACATTTATTGAGGAACGTGCTGTCCAGTTAAATTGAGCAGATGTCAGTCATTCCCCTTACTAGTTACTTACCCAGTATACCTCACAGAAGCCTGTATTAATACAGTCCCTAGCTGGCTAATAGTACAGGCTCAGAGAATGTAAATTTGTTCCTTATTTTCTGCGAATAACACTTGAATACACTGTAACAGTGTTTTATTCTTATATCTTACAAACAGCAAATACAGGATGTAGAAAAAAAATCTATTTCCTTGTTTTGTTTTCCCTTTCAAATTGTTGAAATAACAAATATTGTTTGTGTGTGTATGTATACTTGTGGTTTGTGTGTATATGTATATACGTACATATATGACTTCTAAAATAGGTATTTAAATGTTATTAGAACTATCCATGTATTTTTATCTTGTAAGGTCCTGATATAAAAGTGCATCAATACAGGGAGGCAAATGTAAAATAGCAACCCAGTTACCCTGCAATGCTGACACTTCATTCTTTGCTGTCAGAAAATCACCTTTTGGCAAGCTGTGCAGTGGGAGGGAGATTATTTAGCAGATTAGCACTTGTATGGAAGTCTCTGTATTTGCTTTGAAATGCTTCCTGCATTAATAATTTTCTCGCAGTGATCATCCTTGGATGGAGTTGTTCCCCAGGAGCAGCTCACCGTACATACTCCATGAGCACTGAGCTAAGGTAGCTTCTGGTTTTACCAGTCTGGCTTTTTTGAGAAACGCTGTTGAGGATTTTTCTACATTTGTTTGAGCAGTAGTAAAGAACAGGAGAATGTTTGCAGTAATCAATAGTTGTTGCCAGTTGTGAGCATATAGAAACCCAGAGGAAATGTAGCTCTGAATTCGGAGCATAAAATACAGGACTCTTTCTGACAATATCTAACAAGGGAAACGATTTCTACTGTAACAAGCAAATGTGTGGTGCAGGCGAGAGACACTGAGGGGATGCTGTGGATTTCCTGGTATCAGTATGCATCAGAAAGTGAAGAGCTTTCCCACTGTATTGCATGTTCCCCGGATTCAGCATCACTGATGAATGGAGATAAACTGGCAACGCGGAGTGCTTATGAGCTGATGTTTTAATGCAGGAAACCCACGTTCCCACATTTTAATCAAACATGCAGGTTGTGTCCTTGTTTCTGCTCCCAGCGCATGGCTGGCCCATACCCACTCTGCTCTAAAGGCCAGACCTGGTCTTAATCCTGGTTTTGGAGGGGATGAGTTAGAGATGGAAGAATTAAAAGCTAAGATGCTGGTGGATAAACAAGTGTGCATCCATACTTCCAGGTTATTTATTTCCCATTGTGGAAAAGATTAGGGGAAGTCCCAGCATCATTTTTCTGGATATATTCTTGTGAAGGTAAATGGTGTTGTGAGACATGGGACTCACAAAGAAGTATCTTGAGTTTGCTAATTTTTATTTCCACACTGGAGTATCTCTGAATGCTTTTGTGGAGCAAAACCCAACGTGTGGCTCAGAAAGTTGATCATGAAATACAGACCCTTTTGTGTAGGTATCTGGCTCTTGGTAATGACCACAACTGCTCTGCCTGGCAGCTGTGCAGTGACTGTACAGAATGAGGCGGTGGATCCGCTCCAGCTCCCAGAGCGCCAGCATCTGCACTCATTGGCTCCATTCTCCGTTTGGCAATCCTGAGAACCTGGTGATTAATTCCACAGAGAGCATGAAGCTGAAGTCTGACCCTTAAAAGAGCTACTGCTGGGTCAGTGGAGAGGCACGCTGCTGTCTGGGGAAGTTCACACCTTCAGGTCTTGTGCTGGGGTTTTCTGTGCATAGATTTGACTTATGCACTTCCATTTTTATTTCTCTTCCCAGTTACTGTGGGTTGTACTGAGTGGTGTAAAAGCAGGACATCATACCTGCTTTAGTAGTGGATAGCATTCGTGCCATATGGGCTGAAAGTACTGAGCTAGGGGCTTTACAGACACTTGGTAAATATTTATTCCCTGTCCTGAACTGGTCACCTTTCTTAAACAGAAGATTCCTGACCAAATCCTTAACTTTGGTGGTTTTCAGAGGACTTTTGGCTCCTAATTGTTTCCTCTTATCTAAGATAATAGGAAAGAATATAGAAGCAGCACTGTCCTGAGCTGCTGTGACAGGCTGATACCCATAGCTGTTCAGTTACCTTCAGCCAAGGCTCTTGAGCCAAATGTAGCCTATTCTGTATGTTTCTTAAGTGGTAGCATTTATTATCTGCCAGGGGCTGGTAAGGTGTGCGATTACAACTGCTTGTTTGTCTTTGCCCTCTAGCTCAGATGGCTCTTCCAGGCCCGGTAAGTGCAGAAACACCATCTGGCCGCTGCTGCAGGATGCTGGGAGATTTCCATCTTTCAAATCTTAGAGTTGGAGTATTTTTTAACATTTTAGTAAGCCTAGGGACTCCTCCAGCTCTCTTTTCCCCTTGTTTCTTTCTGAGCTAGAGATTGTCTTTTACCCTCTTATTTACAGCCACTTGCTCCAGGCAGGCGTTGTCAGGGAGTGTTAAGTGTTCAGAGCTGACATTGCTTTTCAGGGTTACTGCCTCCCCGCTCTCCTGGCAATTTGGAGGCGAGTATCCTGGCATTAGCTTGCTGAAATGTCTGACAGAGAGTTGTTTTTCTGTAAGGGATGCAGATGTTACGTAGCTGATCAAAGGTGGGGGTTCTGTATTTCCCCAACGCGCAGAGCACATAGGTTTGTTTTTGAGAGGGAAAAAGCCCTCTTCGATTTGGTATGTGTGTCAAATGAAAAGTTATGCAATCACAATTCAGAACTGACCAGGCTTTTGGGTTCAAGTTAATATTTATACCAAGAGGGAGAGAGAGAAATAGATATAATTGCTATTACTGTGCAGAGCTAAAGGTAGCTCTCAGCTGGGAGAGCAGCAACATTTGAGCAGGTCGATTCTCATCTCTCAGTGTGCTCTGCAGCGGCATTTAAAATGTGTTTTATAAAGTATCTATCCTCAATCTTAGGAGGTAATGTATCCATCCCTTCGTATATCTATAGCTGCTGTGATGATAGGCAGCGTAACTTCACCAAGCAGCTGCAATAAGTAAATGGAAAAATTGCTCCGGACGAGGCAGTTAAGGGTGAGCTCTGTGGGCGGGAAGTGTTTGTGCTCTCTGCTGTGCCGTGGTACTGCTGCAAACCGCCTCCATGGGTTGTTTTTCCCCAGCCACCCTCCAGTGGGGAAAACCAGGGTATTATTTTTCTCTTGAGAAATACCAAGTGTTTGAGGCCTTAACCATCTCTTGGTGGCACAGGCTGTGGAGGAGCTGGGGGGAGCTTCCAGGAACACGCTTGAAATACAGCTCATGCAGTGCCGAGCGGAAAAGCGTCTCTGGCTCTGCCTTCAGGCCCCTGTGGTGCCAGGATTAAAGCTGGCCTGGAGAATGACAAATCTGTTTTGTTGCAGCTCCTGAGATTTCAAAGTTTGTTTTGGTTGAATGTTGCAACAAAAGGAAAAGCTTTTGAATGTTGTTTGCAACATAAGCATGTGTTGAAACACCTCATTTTGGCCAGCGCCAGCGTGGAGCAGCCAAGTAGCTATCAGTACGTGAAATGGCTGACGACAGCTCTGTGTTGAAGCAAAGAGAATGTGCGAGTGTGGGCTGCAATTCCTTTGCTTGGCCTTTTCCTTTAGCGTAGCACTCTTGTCATCAGACAAAATAACATTCTTGCTGTGTTGGCCGAAAATAGCCACTGAACAGCCACCTCCAGAAAGAGAGTGCTCCTCAGTGCGGTACAGGGTGCGTTTATGGCCTATCCATTTGGAGCAGGGTGTGATACAGGCCCTGAGCCGGCCCTGCTGCGGTGGAGCACTCCTGCCCCTTTCCAGCTGCTTTCCTAAGGCCTGCTGCTCCCTCGTGGCAGGACGACGAGGAGTTAGGATCAGTTTGGGGGTTTTGAGTCTCGTTTGGGCAGTTTTCCTGATGTGCACCGTCATTTTTGCTGGGGTGCAGGAGCAGCAGTGGCCTGGAGGAGGAGAGGTCCCCACTTCTGGATGCTGTGTTGGCTTGTGTCACGTTGAAGTGCGTGTGAAACTGTCTCTCAGCACACACCAGTATTTTATACATACTAACCTCTTGAAGTTGAGAGATTATTGATATTAATAAATCTTGGCAGGATACAGGATTTAGAGGAGAAGAGGATAAATTAAAATAATATTAAATATATTATTTATAAAACATCTATTGTATTAAAATTATACTAAAATAATATAATGGAGAGAGCTATCCATATGTATCTCCAACCAGCAAGCCCCAGCATTCTGCTTGGAGCTGTTATCCAGCCGCAACAGTTTACGAGAGCTAAAAGGGTCATGAGCTGTGGTGTGTGAGTGTAGGTTTGTAATATGAGGATTTAGTTGAGCAATACACTTCCACTGTTTGCAGACAAAACCACCTGCAATTTTAACAGCACATAAGAAGATTTTAGTTTTCAGGCAGTACAAGCTATGGCAAATCGTGATTTCTTCAATTAAAATCAATAATGATGCAAGCTAAATGAAAGATTTAACAGCGGGTGGGTGGTCTAGCTGCCAAATTGATTTTCTTTGGGTACAGGTGAATGTAAATGACAGTACCTCCAT
Organism: Mesitornis unicolor; assembly: GCF_000695765.1. Lineage (NCBI taxonomy): Eukaryota > Metazoa > Chordata > Aves > Mesitornithiformes > Mesitornithidae > Mesitornis > Mesitornis unicolor. Next base: position 186,818 of record NW_010166412.1, read on the forward strand.
CATTAAATAATTTCTGTGATGAGAGACACAATCGGCTTTATTAATGTGACTGTTCTTGTAGACTCCTAACATAAATCAATGCCTGCTGGAAAATGTCACATAATTGGTTAGAGAGATGTCAAAGCAATATATTAGAAAGCAGTTTACTGATCTTTGCCAAGTGAATTAAAAAGTGTGTTGACTGTAGAGGAATAGAGAGAGTTCATACTCTCCTTCCCAGAGTAAAATCAAAATAACATGTTCACAGGTTTAACAATAACCAAAATAATCTGCAGGATTAACGTCCTCCCTGCGTTGGTGCTACTGTAGCTTGAATGTGTGATCAAATCCAAGATTGTGCTGTTTTAGTGGCACAACTGAACAAAGTTCTGGATACCTCGCATTTGCTAATTGTTTTCAACTGTGGAAAGATCACAGAGTAACTGGGATATTGTGAATCGAGCTGGTTAATATTACACCAGAAGTGATAAGATATGAGACTGAAAAGTCCCTGAGTCTTTACCTTCCTTATCTCTTATCACTCTCCTTAATAGTTATAGTTTTAGATTAAATAACCTCTCATATCATAAAAAAATTTACAGTTTATTGGTGCATGATAGAATTTTGCTTCCTATTGTCATTTATTGAGCTTTCAAAAATGTCAAAGGTCAGTCCTTTTTTTTTGTCCCTTGTGGCAAGTGCTTTTCAGTTCACACAAGAGAACGTTGCTACTTACAAGATACTGATTTCCAGTTTCCTGATCAAGGTTTATAGGAGAATAAACCAGAGGAGAGGACTTTAAATCCAGCAGGTGAGATTAGGAGCCAGACACACTTGATTCAGGTAGCTGTGCCTTTCGCTGGGACTTCAAGAGCTTGTTCCTCACCTCAGTTTCTTCCTCTGCAAAATGGAAAGAAGACTCAACCACGTATTTGCCTTCCTGTGGCTCCAACTGCTAGTTAAACATTTTTAAAGATTTAGGTGATGGTAAGTCCTCAGGTTAATAATTAACCTGGCTCTGTAACTGTCCTGTGTTGTAGCTTTCACTTTGCCAATTTTTACGCTTTCTTTGGTTGTTAATCTTTGTGGCTTTGATTATTTCTTGTTCTCGTTGTAGTGAAGAAGGAACTTACCGTGTCTAAAGCCAGTGCAGGGCTGTGTTAGCCGAAATAATCCTGGACTCTGGTGTGGGAGCTTCAGCCAGGCTGTCTGGGCAAGGTGGGCTTTCATGGCAGTGAAAACGCCCCTGGAGAACTGTGGCTGCGTGCCGCTGGAGGTGGGAGGTGTGAGGGAGATGGTTCTTGTCCTGCCTTCTATTCTCTCTGTTGTGTGAGTGCAGCCAGCATGTTTTGACAGCTTGATTTCAGTTTGGGGGGACGATGGACTGTAGAAGTACTTTGATTTTGTTGTTGTTGTTGTTGTTGTTAATTGCCAACTTTCTTTGGTTTTGGTGAGCGTGGTAGTTGCTGTGTACAACGCTGTGCAGCACTCAGTGGAGATCGCAATTCTGTTTTCAATCCTTGTGCTACAGAGAAACCACTCTCTAGGGAGAGAAACCATTCTCTGTCTGGAAAATGAAAATGCACTGTAAACTCCTCGAGTTGTTCAGAGCCTGGTTCTTGCATAAGGCAGATCTCCACCTGAAGGAGGAGCCTGAAGTGCTCGATGACAACAGCCGTCCTCTGATGGGCGATTCTGCGCTGTAATGCTATACCTAGAAAAAGGGTGCTTCATTTTTAACAGCATTGATTAAGTCTGTCTTTCTCATCTGGTATCTACTGAGTGCAAACATTAGCCCTGTTTCTCCTTCACAGGTGTCCTAGTCACTACTGAGCACCAAACAAGTGTAATTCATGTTTTGTCTGACTGCTTTTTAGTGCACAGGGAAGTGTTCCCCCTCAGAAACAGATGCTGCTTTCGTTTCCTTTGCAGCCTTTCTGAATTCCCTCTCTGCCTGTGGGAGCCATGCTGCCAGCTCAGCTGGGATTATTCTGCCTTTCCTTTCCCCCTCCTCCTGTACCTTCAGCTAAAGAAATGAGAGAAGCCAAGTCCAATGGAGATAACAAAATGACACAGTTTTTTACTGCACGGATTGGTTGGTGTTACGTTCCTCTTTAAATCGTAGATTTAGGCCTTTTGAGGGGAGGATGTTCTCTGCTGAGATGTGCACGCCATGGGTGAGCCCCTGTCCGGATATGGGCCTCTGTAGGCTGCCGTGCTGCAGTTGTTAATAATGGTAACGAATGAGGCCGTTTCTTCCTCTCCCTGTGCTCGAGGGCCCTTGATTGGGGATGGTGGTGGTGGTGGATTTGAGAGCACCTCACCTCCATGAACCGCCCCAGTGCTGTGTGATTCCTGCCTGGAGTGGGAAGGCTTTAGGTTGTGTTGGCTGTGGCTCCTGTTGAGCTGCTGCATCTGTATTCCAGTCTGCTATTAAAGCGTAGTAAACCTGCGTTACTGAAATACCAGTTATAGTGCACTGACTAGTGAATAGAAATGAACCAGTTATTGTTCTCTCTGAAAAAAAAAATAGCTTCCCTGTAATTAAGGTCTTAGAGACTTCCAAGGGAATAAAATACAAACCGTTTTTCCAAATCCTCTACCAATTTGTGAATCATATTAGTATTGATCAAGAAATGCTGCACAGTACAAAGCACTGAGTAGGGGTTTAGGATGATGGTTGTGCTGTGGGGTTCTCTGAATACAAAACTGGAGTTAATGAAAACATTTCTGGTGCCTGCAGTGCAAAGATCACGAATGGGAAGGGGAGCTCTGTTTCTCAGCTGCTCCGGCAGACAGCAGATGGTAACTTGCCTTCTACATCTCTGCAGAAACTGGGTAAATTCTCAGGACTGCCTGTGATCTTTCAACCCATTCCCAATTTTTTGAGCGCTAGTAAGAGAATCATTTGCAAATCAGTTCCGAGCTGTGGGAAGGGAAGCATTTTTCAGTAGTGAGAAAGTGCGAGTGAGAAATACGGGCTCAGATTCGGACTTGTGGCATTTTGCCTGCTGCAGGGTGGTTTGCTGGGAGCTGGGAATGCTGTCCTTGAGGCGGCTGTGGAGTGAGCTGTTTAATGCTGCTGCTCTGATAGTCTTGGATGAAGTGCACTGTGGAAATGCTTAGTCTTGACATTCTTCATATTATCCCAGCAACACTATGAGAAGTAATGTTATTCTAAGCTATCCTTTCTTGCAATATCAGGACTAATTTCAATTTCTCTGAATTTTTTTGTTCTCCAGTCTCTTGCAGAATCCAAGTTTTGCTTCAGCATTTCTCACGCATTTTCTTTTATTTCCTTCATGAGGAATTCAATTTGCTGCAGTAAAATAATCTTAGTCCTGAAATAATAGATATATTAAAGTATGAATTACCTTGGTGGCAATAAAGGACAGAGTTTTATTGCTTGCTTATCAAGGAGGGTTTGTGTTCGAGTTCGCTGACTTGTAAGTGCATTACATTAGGACTAAATTTAACCTGGCTTGGTAGCAACAGTAATCCATGAGTAATCCATGAAAACGGTACAGATTTGTATGGCAGTGATTTAAAAACTAATAATAAAATATTGGAACTGCTTTCATGTTTTTTTCTTGACAAAGAAGCTGTTAATAGTATTGGAAAGTACTAGTTTTTATAGCTATTTTAAAAGATTTTGATGAAAACAGACAGCTAATCAATAGGCAAGTTCTTCTACACTGAGACCATTCCTGGTCATCCGAGGAGGACCTCGGGCTGCAGCACAGACCGGGGATGTGGAGCCAGGAGCTGAGGTGAGAGGATGCTCCTCAGGGCAGAGCTGCTGTCCCAGGCAGGACTTTCAGGAGCCTCCAGATTTTAGGGCTTGTTTACAAGGAGAAATGACCTGAAAGAGCTGACTGTGTGGCTGTTTTAGCAGTTTACTTTAATTCTGTGTATGAAACTGAACTGGAAGAGGCTCCTCGTCTGACAGAAGTATTGCTCTTTAGACTCATATCCTGCCCCCATTTGGAGTCATCTCCGACTGTCAGGATTGTGAGCAGCCCTGGCCAAGCTGCACTCGGGCTTAGCAAAGCTCTGAAGACCAGCGTGTGCTTGGCTGTGCAGCAGCAGAACCGCAGAAAGATGTCTTTTCAGCTTGGAGGAAAATACTGTGTTGATTCCCTTCAGTGATGGCACAGAGAGAAATTAGTTTTATGCTCTCAAAACCTAGCAGATATCACTGCGGCAATTTGGATAATACTGATGAAAATCAATCTCTGTAAGGACAAATGAATGTTTCTTGTTCCACATCATACAGCTCAGCAAAATAAAGTGTTTTCAACAACAGATTATAGGCCCCAAATGTTTTATTCTTAGATCATATCAAAAGTAGAGATAAAGAATAGACTACTTTACAGGGTAATTCCATTTTTCAGGTTAATTTATAATATCTGATGGAATAGATGTGTTAGAAGGAGCTTTCACAAGTCGAGATCAGGAGCATGGATTGACCAGGACTGTGTAGTTTAAAGTGGTGAGTGAGTAGTTTGGCTGTTTATACTGAATTTTTAAAAAGTCATCATTCGTCTAGTCCTGTGATAGTACTGACAGCTGCTTTGTCATCTGAAAAACCTGATCTGAATGAAAACTCAAGAGGGTCTCTTGCTCGTGTTGAGTAACTCTTCATCGGCCTGTTCCCCAGAAGCAGGGGAGACTTTGGGCAGTGTAAAATACAGCTGCCAACTGGCAGCAGCTCAGCACCAGAAATTCTTCTGATCCTTTTTAATTTAGGAATTTACTTGTGTGAATGTAAATGTAAACAGTTGTGTTTAATTTAATAGCAGTTGTTTCAGAAACAGTGTGGATAATCACACAAGTAACCCGTTTCCTGGTATCTGTCTGGCTGCTGTTCGCATGGTTACTTTCCAGTGCCACTTCCATAAATTTATGGATGGAAGGTGATCTAATAAAGGTATCAACTGTTAAGCAACAGTTAATTAGATGACTGTTAATTAAGTTCATTTAAGTTAAAGGCAGTGAGTTGGATCCAACCTGTTCTGTTTGAAGGGGCTTTTGTTACTTTGCCAAGTACGAGCGTGGGGCTGCAGTGTGGTACCTAACGACTGCAGGAGGAGTAACCGGTTTTGGGTAGATAAATGTGCCTTTTGAGGGGAGTTTTAATAATTGTATTGGTCAAACAAAAATACTTCTGTGTGCCTCAGAATTGCCCTTCTTCACACAACCGTTTATGCAAGCAACTTGAGCTAATATTTATAGACCACTCATGATAAGAGGTAGACATGAGGGAATCTGAGTTTTTTCCTAATTTATTACTTTTTTTTCATTTGTTAATTTTGTTAACCAAATCTGACGATGCCTTGACCTTTGTTGTGCTGCTGAAGCGCAGGAAGCTGCATGTGAGCAGATGAATGATGGGGCTTGTGCGAGGTAAACGGTGCCACGTTGAGCTATGGATTCGTGCAGGTGGGCATGAGTGAGGCCTCCTGTGGCCAAAGCAGGGTCGATGGGACATTTGTCAAGTTCAGC
>NW_010166412.1:192332-233624 GCF_000695765.1 Mesitornis unicolor
AGGGGATGGTTTCCATGAGCCTTTCTCCGAAGGCAGGATTTTGTTTTCAAGGGCAGACAAGGAGGAAACAAGTCTACAAAAGCAATGCAGCTTTAATTGAGTCATAGGTCCCAATGGAGCAGAGGTAAAAAGGAGGAGACCATATGGTGTAACCTTTATTTTTGTTAGGTTCCCTGATAAGCCATCGATTTGATAAGCAATGCTGCTCCATTGGCTGGGCTGACGGGGTGCAGTTGTTCTCTGATAAGCATGTGTTTACTGTCTGTCATAAACATCTGAAGTGACAGTTTATGGTGGGTTGGGTTGGATGTTTTAACTGCTGAGGGGATGGACCATAACTGGGCATTCCCAGCCGAGTTTGCTCTGTGCTCAGGTTGGCTGAAGAAGCGGGTTGAACAGTAACGCTGATGTGTTTTTGAAGCAGACCAGTTGGACTCAGGTAGTGCACAGACTTGCGAAAATGAAACAATGGAGACCCGTTTGGACACAATATCCAGCCCCAGTAACCCCCCAAAAAAGCCACACAGGAGGAACACAAAGATGATGCGGGTTTTGGTACAAACTGTGTGTCTCTATAGAACTGGATGGTTGTTTTCTACCTTTGTGTTAGATCCTCATGATGTCTGAGACTTGGTGTATCCTCCGTTAGAGCAGTATTCAAACACATTGAGATTTTCAAACCCGGTAAATCAGTATTGCCCCAGTCGGAGGGATTCAGGAATGAAAAAATGAGTAGTCTTCACACAGTGAAAGAGGGCAGTAACTCATAACTTTGGGCTAGCAAAGGATACCGTGTTGTATTTATGTGTTCTGTTCCTACTTGAGCTGGGTAAATTTTCTGAAACTCAAGACATATTTTTTCTGATTAAAATCTGAAGACACTTTATTATTTCTATAACCACATTTAAGTCTTGTAATTTAAACAATGGTGTAAAGGAATTTTCCATCCTTGGTGAAGGGATTTCTTACTTTTTGTAGCATCTGGTTGGTTTTGTTTTACTTTTTTTCCCTGTGTGCATATGCCGAGAAATCTTGAATTCCCTTTCCTGATTTTGAAAGTTCAACCTGAGGGAATGGAGCAATTTCTCTAGTTTTACACTGCTCACTTTCTGTTCACATGAAGGCAACAGCGCCGACAGAGCCAGTTACAGCACCACGGAGGGGACCCGGTTGTGGGTGACTCCAGGAACTGTGCTCTGGTTCCTCAAGTGACTTTGGTGGCTCTGGCTGCTGTTTCTGGTGCTCTCGCAGGTGCTGGGCGTGCCCGGGCATTGCACAAGAGCTGTGCTGGGAGCTGTGAGAGCCCAGGGTAACCTCGGGAGGTTCTAAAGCTGCTCTGCCCTGTCCTAGGTACATACATGTTACACGATATACACAACTCGCTGCTTACCTTTGGAGACACAGGAGCGTGTTAGTAGCTTACTATTGCTTTTCTACTCCAGCATAAAGGGAGAAATAATTAGGAATTGTGACAAGGCAGTGTCTAGTGTCCAGAAGAAACTGCATCAGATCGACTGATGCTTCTGTCCAGCTGAGGTCGTTGGGTTTGTTTTGGGTTTGGATGTCACTTGCCAGCTACATTTAGCATGGATAAGTGTTGTCAGATGTCCTGTAAATCAAAGTCTGGCCTGGTGTAAAAAGTCTGTTACAAGTGAAAAATGGAAAAAAATATACTGGATTTTGTGGCACATGAGTAGTTTTGGAAGACGAGATGTTGAGCAAAAAGGCCCCTGAACTAATCCTGCCTTGCGACACATGGGTGAGATGTTCTAGGTGAAAACCCTACAGGGTTACAAATAAAATATTTGGGTTGTGTTGCTCCGAATTGAAGCAGGGCCCAGGCCGATCCTGCGTTGTGTTTGCTGCCTTTGATTTCCTTCTCCTTTCCTACGCAGCAGCTTGTGACAGACACAGCCACCACTTCTAACGATGGGCCTTTGTCAAGCCAGGGAAAATGGGCACTTGAATTCAGGGAGAAAATAATGATCCTTTGGGTTAAGCAAGCTGTGTTGGTGGATGGGCTCTGCACACCAAAAGGGAGCTCAAAGGGCACCTGCCCGTAACACGGGCGATGGCGGGAAACGCGCCTGGCTGTAAGAGAGCAAAATTGGCCCCGTGTTTGGACAGAACAGAGGAAGAGAGATTAGAGGTTAAACTGGGAAGAGTGTTAAAATATTCTCGGTGGATGATGGCTGTAGCTGTGGATTTAAATTGCTGAAATTACCTTGTCAGGATGCCTTATCAGCTGCTGTTCTAGTGATTGTTTGGTTTAGATAAGAACTGGAGTGCGATAAAACCTTGATAACAGTTTAGCGATTACAGCTCTTTTGAAACTGCTGGCACTTGCTAAGGGCCGGTGGAGCTACCGAGAAGCTACGGTTGGATTTATTCCACTGCATTTTTTTTCTCCGCCCCCCTTCTCTTCTTTTGTTTCGTGTTTTTGTTTAAGTGCTTAAGCTCTTGTTCATTTGGAGACGCAGCCTCTTCGGAGCGCTCTGCGGGAGCGGTGTGTGCGCAGGGGAGGTGACCCAGGCTGAGGAGTGGAAGTGAGGGCTGAGGGGAAGAAGCAAACCAAGGTACTTGTGCGCCTCTCGCCATCTGATCCCATGGAGGTGCCCTGAGCCGCACGCAGAGCTTCAGAAGCTATGACGGTACAAAAGGCCGGTAGCATTCTCCGTGTACTTCCCAAAATACAAAGTTCCTGTAAAAATGTATGGGTTTATGACAGTCCATTTAATGGAAGTGTAAAATGTCAGTCCTTAAAAATCTTCCCGGTGTATGAGACAGTACATTTGTGTCGCTTATGCTAGTTTTGACTGTTATGGTTTGGGTTTTGTGATTGTGTGGGTTGCAGTAACAAACCTCTAGTTGAACTCATCCCACATGTATATACTGAGCGGGACAGAAGCAGGGTTACGGAAACCAGTGTGAATATTTTTGTCCACTTGGCACTGAAGCTGACTTACGTTGTGTGGCAGCATGGCCTTGTTTTGCTTCTGACTTTCTTCTAATAATGTATGCGCTCAGCAGCTCTTGCGCATCTGAAAGTGGGTGCTGCGTAGTTTTCAAAATAATTTAAATGGATTTGTTTTTCGTGTAAATACAATTTAAAATGAGGAAGCAGAGAACTCAGATGAACAATAGGGAAAATACTGAAGTTGTAGGACTATGGTTAGAAAATGGAAATTCAGGATGAATTTTCATGCTGAAAACCCTTTTTAACGTTCTTTGCTTTTAGATTTTGCTCATGCCTGTTAGGTTTAATAGTAAAGCTGTGCTTCCAGACATTCCTTGTCTGTTTTAGCCTGTCCAGCTAAAGGATACCTTAAGATATTATGAAATAAGCATGGGGAAGAAATGTCTGCTGAGATAATGACATGTTTTGTGTATTAATTATATTTACAAAATTCTGAAATAATCTGTTACTGGTCACAGTTAAACTGTCCCCGGGTTGGTGGGCAGTGGAGCTGTTTGCATTACACCGCCTGGGTTCTCCTGCCTTAAAAACATGACTTTTTTAAACAACGTACAGATGACAACAGGGTACTGGGGGCACAACAGGACAGTCGTGATGGAACGCCCTGATGTGTAACCAACACTGCTGCTATTGAGTATTAAGAGGAGCGTCCTGTGGGCAAGGGTGGATCTCCACCTCGCCTTTCACAACGCTGTGCTGCTGTGTGTACCAGACGATGTCTTCACCCTGTAGTTACTGCCTGGAGCCGTGGCAGGCAGGGCACCACGATTGCAGCCGCTGAGCCTGGCAGAGGTGGAACTGCTGAGGAGTATCTGCAGGTTGTGTGTTTGTGTTTTGTATCCGCAAGAGTGCAGAGAAGATTACTTGGGACCGCATGTGAGGAAGTCTTCACTGCAGCTTTCAAGTACATTTCTTTACGTTCCGGGCTAAAATATGTGATAATGCATTCGCTGTTGAGCCTCCGTGCTGAAGTTGCTGAGAAGCAGGGAGGTGTTGGCTGCTGGTGCTGTTAATGTGACCAAAGTGTCTCGAGACGTCAAGGTGGGTGCAGCCCGTACCTACTTCCTGTAGCGTGCTTCAGTTTGTTCTTGTGTTTCGTTGTGGTTTTTTTGACTTGGTGTTTGTGATGAGCCGATTCCATGTAGCTGACTGATTTATTTCTGCTTTAGTGGCAGATCTGGTGTGTCCTCTGTGCCACTGCTCAGCCTGGTAACATGCTCAGTGTGCCCCAGTTGGCACAGACGTGACATGTTTTACAAAGTCCACAACAAAACTTCGGACCGCGTCAGTTTGTCTATGTGGGGATGTGTAAATAATTGCAACACAAAGGACCAAGGGAAGCTGTACTCTGGAATAACCAGACTTTGCTTTGTTGTTGGTTTTGTTTCGGGGTTTTTTTTGCTTGTTTTTAACCCAAAACGCTTCATTTTTTCCTGTAATATGGGAGGAGCCTTTTTGGCAGGTGTCTTACATGCTTGCAACTGCTGAAGCACATCATCTAAAGGCACTGGTAAGAGAAATCAGCAGTTAAGAGGCTGATCATTCTGTACACTGGTTATCTCTCAAAGCATCAGTTTTCTGAGATCACTGTGAGCCAGAACTTTGTTGTCTGTATGTAGATGATAGCATATAGATGGCAGGTTTTTAATGGGGCAGCATTTGTATTGGAGCTCTGGTTCCTGTCCGGGAATTGTGAAGATGAGGTTTCTGATGTGATGATAGATTTTTGTATTACTTAGGTACTTATACTGGAGACATTCTGAGAGGCATGGTTTAAACCATCTCTGGCCCTGGAAGAGGTGGCACTAGGGGAATAGAGCAGTCAAAGTGGAAGAAGAAGAAAAATAATGCTGAGACTTTTTAGAAATGTTGGACCGAGGTGTAGGGTGGAAACTTTATTTCCTTAGGTTGTACAGGAGGCCTGGGAAAGAGCAATTAAGCAAAAGGTGAACCGCAGCAGAAACACACCTCCAAACTATTTGAGTTATCAAATCTAATCAAATAGTAAGAATGAACAAAGAATTTATCCAGCAACTGAGATACTTAATGAGCGTTGGGTTAGAGCCTTCTTAATTGCGTTCAGGCACTTACGAGCTGTATTTTCAAGTCTGTGTTTATGACTTCAGACTGTACACTTTGTTTTTTCCTCTTAATGAAAGATCAACATTTCTTTTGTTCCAGCAAATTTCAAAACTTAGAGGATGATGCCAAATTATCACATGCTTCCCAACAAAACAAAGAGCTGGCAGGGTGGCCGTTCTGAGGGAAGCTGTGGAAATATCCCGGGCTCACCCCAGCTGTACTCTAATTTGAGGTTTAATGCTCTGTTAGTATCAGTCCACACTGGGATCACTGGGGTGGATGTGGGCTGGGGCTGGTCAGGACAAGGAGTCGCTGGCCACACCAGGACAGAGCCTGGAGCTTGCAGGAGAACCTGCAAAGGGAGAGCAGGTGCTTTGACCACCTGGGTCAAACTGTGCGCGAGGATTGCGAGTGAAGCTAACGGGAGCTGCCAGGGCAGTTTGATCTGTTGTGGAGTGATTGACGGCTGCTTAATCTTCCATCAGAAGATTGCAGTCAGTGGTTTGGGTGAAAGTAGTCCTTGTGGGTGTTCTTCCTTCAAGATACAGGGTTTCTCAGAGCTCCTGTGGGCACAGCCTCACTGATGCCTGTGCAAGAACAAGTTATCAAAGCTCTGGTGGGGCATTTCAAAGAATTCTTTGTAAAACTTGGAGGTTTTGCTTTTTACCCTGAAGTTTCGTTTTGAATCTCAGCTCCGTTTCAGGGGATGCTAAAAGTGAAACTCGGCTAGTTCTTCTGGGCTGGAACAGCTACCAAAGAAAATCTCACAAACCACATAGAGTTTGCATGCAAAGCCATAGGATAGGAAGGGCAGATGATAAACTGTTCTTCTGGTTCTTGAGAAGCATCATATGGGACATCCCAGTTCTGCAGCCACAGGACCTAGATGTCCTTGCCTGTTGCTATCTGGATGTTTCAACTCAGGACTTCTACAGAAGGAGACGTCAGCTCGCTGTTTCCTTCATGACATTCTGCTTTGGCAACTAGGGGTAAACTCTGCATTACCTCTGGTGATTTGGTGCTGATACAGACAGAGAGTGCTGTCCCTTCCTCTGGAGCCTGACTTTGAGTTACTGCTGTGCTGTTGACAATACTTGCTACATGCAAGTAATTCTGTTACTGTTCCAAAAATGCAGTAACTTAAATTGCACAGAGGAAGCAAAACCAAAGGTTTTGATGCCCATCTCTGTTGTTACTGTGGGCCCCTGCACCACATCTGTCTGAAGGAAAGGGTGGTGACAGAACTGCATCCCCTCAGTTTGCTCCTCTGGGGGTATGTGTGAAAATAGAGCATACATATGCGAATTCGGTCGTACTGGGGAAACCACAGTGCTGTTCCTAAATGTGTAGAGGTTCAGAAGTTATGACTCTAAAGATCTGGTTTGTGACCTGCTGGTCACCTTTCTCATGTCTCTTAAGATGTGAACAGTCTTACAGTAAAAATTGAAAGCTCTTACAGTGCTCAGAACAGCTCCAAAGTGGCCTAGCTAATTTTGGGTTTGAGTTTGACCCCAGAAGCGGTTTAGTTGTATGGGATGTCAGGCTTACGTCTTGAAGATCATGACTAAACCACACCAATTTATTTAGCTACAGTGAAGAATCTGAATTACTCTGGGTTGGTTTTTTTTCCTTATAACCTCCCAAGAAAGGCAAACTTTAAGCTACCACACACAGCTGGTGTTTCTAATAAGACGCAGATGTGTTTTGGGATCTCTCCCATCTCCTGCAACATTTAAATGTAGATAAATAGAACTTAATCAGCTATAAATAACAGCGTGCCATGCCTGTGGATCACTAACCTTCTCTGGGACTCCCACAGGACTAGGGTTAAGCTTAATTACTTCAGTTACTACAAACAACAGAATAATCAGCTGTTGGATATTGCATGGGGGAAGGTGGAGGGAGTGTAAAGAAGCAAGTCAACATCCATAGCCAGTGACCTGATGCCCAGGCGTTCAATGTAACGATATTTGTAATGTCTTAAGACCAACGGGATTCTTTTATTCTCTGTTTCGGATTCAGTGCACTGGAGGTTTAATGTCACTACTACATTTATGAGGGTTGTTTTAAAAACAAACCAACTCTGGGTCACCAATGAACTGTTTTTTCCTCCCCTTAGGGGGATAACTGCTCAGATTTGCTGGAATAAAAAGGTGGTGATTGTGGCTCTTGACTGTTGTAGATGAAGGGGAGTTCTTCCTCTGTGGTCATTGTACACTGCTAATTTAGGAAGGCGGGTTGGTTTGTCCAGTCTGGAATTTGGTGACCACCAGGCACAGGCGCTTCTCCTCGGCTGCAGCAGAGAGTGTCTGCCTGCTCCCAGTACTGGGGTCTGGCCAGGCTGGGCTGCGTGGGAGTGCGTTACTGGGCTGCTCTCCTCCAGCAGCTTTCTGCTGATCAAGGGAGGCAGGTTCTGGTGCAACCACTGGGACCCATCTTCCATCCGCTGCCAGGGCCTGCTCTTCCCATCCGGGCACTGCTCAGCACAGCGCTCTGCCGTCACCTGCCCTTTCCCCAGCTGCTGTACACCCCATGGTGTGTAGGTACCATGGGTTACCGTGGATTAATAACGGAAACAGCTTCTGTGGAGGCAGAGCCGTGTTTATATATGGAGTTGTTTTTTCTCATCAAGTGCTCAGTGCAGACTACTGTCATCTTTTGATCCTTTTTGAAACGCAGGCTTTCAGTCTTCTGTCTGCCTTTGTGTGATTGTCACACCTCTTGATGTTGCACTTGAGCTGAAATACGTACAATACGCAGTCACTAATAAGTAGCCTTGAAGTATTTCATATGTTAATACTGAGGTGATGTGCCGCTTTGAACAAGATGTCCTTAGACCTCTGCTCAACACACAGCCTGGTTTCTCCAGTCAGCAGCGACCATTGCCATCACTTTTCCAACTGGGAAGCCATGACAAGGGAAACTGTAACATCCCAAATAGCTCGGTTGTTCCCATTGGTGTTGGTATGAGTGAAGTACATTTTTGCTTAGTAATTTATGTGTTCGATTTTTGGTTAATTGTCACTTCTCCCAAAGAGCACCGCTGAGAAGGTGTTTCCTAGACATTTAGCATTTAACATTTCCCTGTTAGTGTCTGCTCTTGCTTGCTGATAAACATAAATGGGCTTTGTGATTTGCATAACCTCTTCCCAGCTGCAGCAGATTTGAGCTATGGATTTGGGTTTTTACGGCAGAGTCATCCCTGCCCCACCTCCCCACTCCATGGTATGGCGAGTGTCTGGTCGGTAAAACTGGGTGGTTCAGCCAGGACCTGAGGGCAGCTGTTACAGCTCTCCTCAGCAAAAAGACCTCGCGAGGGCTGTCTGAAGGAAAACCAGCGGTGCCTTGGCGTGCAGGGTTTGATTTTTGGTGTAGATTAAGTGCAGTTCAGCTGGGCTTGGCTCAGCACTGCGTGGGTTTCGATGTTTGCTGCTGTCCCTGCACCCCTTTTCTTTTCAAAGCAAGAGCAGCTATTGGGGAGTACGGTTAACACGAGATTGCCTTTTTTCTCCTGTTCTTGCGCCCTTGTAATCTGCGTTTTCTTCATGGCAATGTAATTAAAACGTTTATGACGAGGGAGAGCCAGCCCTGCCAGGCTGCTGCTGTGGCACAGCGCCCGGGTCCCTGGGCCTGCAGCAGTGCCCGCAGCCCCTTCCCGCACCCAGTCCCTGCTTGTTTGATTTGCCTTGCTGCGGGCCAGGCTCTGGAAGACTGGGGAATATTTATTTATAAGCTGTCTGTACAGATGTTTTCATTGTGGTTTGTGGTGCATTGGTGCCACTTAGTGGGGGGAGAATTGAATCGACAGCTTTACCAGTCCAGGGGAAAATGAGTAGAGCTGGGTTTGGTATTCCAGCCCCCACCTCCATGCCCCAGCGGTATTTCTGCAGATTAAATACAAATTCAAGTCTTCTGCTGGCCACAGAGCTGCTGCGGGTCCTGGAAGGGGCTGTCAGCAGAGCGGTGCTGGCGGCCTGGATGTGCACGGACCATAGTCCCGACAGAGAACCAAGAGCACTGCTTAATAGTAGGGTAAATAGTCTGGCTTTGCTGAGAGAAAAAATTAATCCAGCCATGCCTCATGTTATGCAAGGTTTTGGCAGGCTTCAAAATAATTCTCTCTGTGTGTTACGATTTCCACTATTTTAGGTGCAATGGGAAGGATGATGGAATGGTGTGGTGTTAGCTGTGGTTCCCGTTTTGGAGGAACCAATCTATACAAAATGTTAACAGTGTGTATTCAAAAGAAGTTAACTAGATTTTCTATTGATTTCCCCACAGAAAGGCCTGTGGGGAAAAAATCTAATCATGTGCTGTGATATTTGTAAGCAACCTATTCTGCTCCCCCAAATCAATGCTTATGGTAAAGTAATGGTACCTGGGCGGCTGCAGGAACATCTGCTGGGTGCAGCTGTAGAACCGGCCATCAGCCCCGGACCTCCACGTGGGACTGGGCTTTCTCTGCGAGGTTGCAGGGGAGCACGTTGCTCTCCAAAGGCTTTGTGGCTTTTTCACTAGGTGTAATAGTGGAAAAGGTTCTGCGTTGTCACGGTGCTAAAGAACATCTCCGTGTTTTTGTCTCATGCAGGAAAGGACGCTTGAGGGTGGTTTTACCTCGAGGTGGATTGAGTTACTGAATTGCTGGTTTGTTTTTTGCGCATGGGCTCCTCACCCATGTGTTGAGTTGATTCTCTGTGTTCGTCTGTGCGGCTTGCGGTGCCCCAGGGAATCTGAGCCTGATTTTGCAACTTTTCCACGTGGAGAACTGCTGCTAATTTTAGTGAGATTTCTGGACGTGGAACAGTTACACTTTCAGTCCTTAAGAAAACATGCCATGGCCATGGCCTTAACCGTACCCACTGTAGCTTTCATCTAGCGAGTCCCATTACCCCAGCAGGAACCAAGCAGTGCTTTGCAGAGGTCGGCAGGTCCCATCTACTGAAACGTTTCCCGGAGCCCTTGGTGACTCCGTTTGTGTGCTGCGGTGCCGTTGGCTCCTCCAGGAGAGAGATGCAGGCTGGCGTGGCTGCGTGTCCTGGCGTCACCTCTCGCCAGCTCTGCATGCGGCCGTGCCTCCCCCACGCTGCCCGCGGCGCCTTGCTTCCTTCCCGCTTACGCAGCTGCCAAGCTGACGGCTCCCGGGTGATGTGCACAGGGCACGGATCCTCACATCTCCTGCCTCGGTTTTGAACCCATTTGTGTCTCTCTTGCGCTCTCACCAGAGGGCACTGCACAACATGTTGCAGCCTAATAAATAACCTCTTAACCTGCTTAGCTGCTTTATGCTCAGTGGCATGTTTTACAACGTTACCTGGAGTCCTTGAATGCTGGTTCCCATGGCAACCTGATATAGTATTTTTATTCTTTATTACTATCACTGTTTTATTGCTGCCTTGTTCAAATGCGCTGTCATCTTTATTTTGCCGCGGTGTGTGTGTGCAAGCCACAAATCTGTTTCTAAAAATTTTATTATTAAACGATTTAGTGAATTTGGAAAAAAAATGACGATCTGTCACTGTCAATTTAATATTAAATGGAGAAGCACACCATAATGGAAACAAACTGGAAAGAAAAAATGAACCAGCAACTCAAATATTAATACAGCCAACTTAGTATGTTTGTTGGAGGCACAAATAGTTGGATAAAAGCAAATGAATAGGAGAAATACTGCTTCTGTGGGGGAGTATTATAGTCTTAATTTCCATGGAAGGGCATACTGACAGTGTCCAGGTGCTCTTAGGAGCAGGTTTTGGCCAAAGACCATCATGGGAGCAAGGTGAAACTTGAAACATGTACAGAAGGAGCTGTGTGGCCCAATAGGGCACAGCCAGAAATCAGGCTGGTAATGTGGCTCAGGTTTGGGTAACTCGCTGTTTGTACCATAGCTGTGCTGTGTTAATCCTTTGGCTGACTTGTCCTGCTTCTCTACGAGGGCCAAGAAAGATTTCTTCTTCTGGGCTTCAGGAGTTGAGGCAGGAGAATCCCCTTTGCCGAAGGACTGGAGATGGAGCTGGAGATGGGTGCACTGGTCCTGCCAGTGATGCTCAGTGCCTACTTGCTAAGATCAACCGATGGCAGATGTGGCATTGGGCAGGAAGGTGGGACTCCTGCGGGTGGGATTAAGAGGCACCCGGGGACAATATTTGCTTTCCTCCTGAGGTGCAAGTGCAGGGCGTCATCCGTTCCCTAGCATCATTTAGGGATTTTGCCTAAGACATTTTCATTGCTCTTGCAGGAGATAACGGGTTGTAGTGGTGGGGACAATGGGGATTTGAAGAAGCTGAAAGGCATTTCTTTTACATGCCCTCTCAGGAGAGCTGCCAGGATTTACTGGGGTGCTCACAGCACTGTAGGGCAGGGAGGAGCAGAGGGCAGCCTGGTTCCCATAGGAAGTGCCCCACTGAAGCCTGGGTGGCGGGGACTGTATGGGGCCAGCTAATCACAGCCAACAGCGGGATGGGATTTTCTTCAGGGCAAAGGCTGCGTTTCTGGGAACGGTGAAGCAAACAGAGTTAAAGGCAGTGTGATCTTGTGCATACAGGAGCCAGCTGGCAAACCCCAGATAACAGATATCTTCCTAAGCACATGTTAGGAGCAGTGCTGTTTTCAATGGCTCCCTTGTACATGCTGTCGTTTTCCTCCCCTGCTTCTAAGTATTAGGGGGCTGCTATAAAAATATTTGTTCTTTCTTAGCTCCTCTGTCTAAGTCCCTCTTTCCGATCGACTGCTACTGTGCTGCTAAGCACGGCTGTAGGATATAAGTATCCCCTGTGCAGAGGGAGGATGTGGAAAGAGCTGGGGTCAGGGCTGCCTCCTCGAGGGTGATCTCCCGTATTTAAGGAATGGAGAGGCATCATTTGGAAAGGTATAAATTATCTAGGACAGCACATAGAATTTTACAGCCTGCACTTAAATCCTTCATTATATCTTGTGCAAGCAGCAGGACGGGTTCTGCAGCCTTTTCTGAGTACACTAACCTGGAGATTCAGATGCTTTTAAGGATGTGTGTGTCCTTCCAGAAAAGTCTGAGGTTCTGGTGGCCCCCTCCTTCATTCTTTGCAAATCCCTCTCCTTTGGGTGTCCTGCTTTGTGGCAGGACGGGTTTGGCTGTGAGACTTTGGCAGGGAGATTTTTGTCAAAGTGCTTGAAGCAGAGCCTTGTTCATCTCCAGGACACACAGCTCCCAAAAGAGAGAGAAACTGGTCTGTAACTGCAACTCGGTTCTTGGCTGGGAAATGTAGGGAATGACTCTACCTGGGCAGAATAGCTTTTCTAAAATTAAAACATTTCTAGCTTGCCAAAGCGCTGATTGTTAGGAAGAAAAGTAGGGGGAGCAGCTCGGGGAAGATAATGGGTTTGGAGGAAGCAGATTTCGGTCAGCTCAGAGCTGCGTCTTGGCAGGCTGCTTGGAGAGAAAAGGAAGCTTAGGAGAGTCGAAAGATTCTTAGAGAAGCAAATTTAATGGCATGAGTATGAACTCCCTTAATGGAGGGGACAGATGGGAAAAGTAGTAAGAGATTACTTTAGCTAAATCACGGGCGCTTTAATGACCTGAAACTCAAATTGTGGAGCAGGTCGAACTATTGAGAACAATTTCAGCATGAACATGCAAAGGAAAATGAGAGGGCCAAAGTCCAAATGAGCTACAATTGGCAAAAGACATAAAGGGCAGCCAGAGGGGTTTCTATAAATGTATTTGCAGTGAGAGCAGGGCCAGAGAATGAGTTAGTCCACTGCGCGGTGGAAAGGGAAAGCTCTCTAAAGATGGGAGTGAGAAAGCAGAAGTGCCAAAAGACTTTTTATCCTTTCTGCTCTCCTGAGAGGGTCGGCTGCAGCCGTGCAGCCAGCACACTGTGGAGAAGGAGGGGAAGAGAGGTCTGAATGCTGAAGCTAGCAGAGCTTGCAGGAATTCAGCTGTAGCTGGAAAACTGGCTGAAGCGATTTCAGTGCCATTAGTGATAATCTTTGAAAATCTGTGGAGGACAAATGAGGCTTGAGAAGACTGGAGAAAAGAAAATTTAATGGGATATCTTTCAGAAGCGGAGGAAGGGAGGAGCTGTAGGCTGGGAAGCCTGTAATGCTGATTTTTTTTCAGAAAAGTACGATAGGGATGATGGAGTTGTTTCTGAGCACATAGAAGGCAGCAGGCACTGGAAGAGCTCAGACCTGCAGCTCCTGCCCTCGTCACTGCTCCCATTAATGCTTGGATGACACATGGAGAGCATGGTTATTCGCTTTGCAGATCATGCTAAGCTGAGACAGGTACAAGCACAGCCGAGCTCGGGACGAGGATTCGGGGGATATGAAATAATAGAAGCAGTCTGAAAAAAATAGGTTACAGCTTAGCAGTGCTAAGCAGAGAAGGAATGAACGGCTGCGAAAGAGCAGAACTGCTCGGGTACCTGTTCTGCCACAAGTGACGTAAGAAAGTGTGCGTGGAGGGGTTTGGGATTACAGCAGATCCCTGGATCTGCAGTGCCTTCTTGGTAACAGGGAAAATAACCCCAGTCATCAGGACACAGAAATACAGTTTACTATGTACTGTGCAAGGCATTCTGTTCATTTCATTTGGTTATGGTGGTGGGTGCAGAGTGTTTAGTTCTGAACGTCCCTGTTCAAGGAGGATACTGGCTGGCAGAAGAGACATCAGGAGAGTTTCACAGGAAGGCCGGTTAAGTGTGGGGGCCAGTTTCCCTGGGGAGACTGCAGCAGAAGGGAAGCAAGAGCACCCTCAGCTGATTTTTCAGTGCAAGATAAGATTAAAAAAAAATAAAAATCTTTTAACCTCATAGCAGGAAAACAGAGATTTATTCATGCCCAGGGAGTAGTAGTGGTAGGTAAATGAAAACTCACAATTCCAGCTGAATTGGATAACAAAGAGCAGCATTTTTGGACATGCAAGTAACCAGGTAAGACACGAGCTCTTGGGCATCACATGTAAACGACTGTGTCCCTGGAAGGTACTCCAAGGTAGCCTGGCTGGATAATAATAATAATTCAACTTCTCCCTGTAGCTTTCAGTTGCCTGGGATCCTCAGATTGTTACGGTTGAAGCATCAGCAAAACTGTAAAATATTTTTGTGTTCTTTGTGTACTTGAAAGGTGAATTTTCTAGTTTTGTGCTGTGATCTGAGTGTTGGTGAGAAATTCCTTGGTCCATTGTTCATTTTTCATGTCTCCCGTGTAGCTCTAAGGGTGCCTGCAGATCTATAAAAACATAAAAACCCAAATAGGCAGAAATTAATACCAAGTTCTTCAAAAGGGAAATGGAGAATATAAGTGGTGTCTGGGGTGACATCAACATTTGGATCCCCCTCTTTCAGTCTGAAATCAGGCTTAGGATGGAGATGAAATAGCATCCAAGAGTTTTCGTGACAGGAAGAGTCTTCAGACATCAGAAGACTCTTTAATTGTGGGCAGAGTGATTCATTCAGTGGTCGGCATCTGTATCTCATTAAAATGTGAAATCCTTCACCGTTTCTCCTTTAAATATGAAGGTACCCCTGTTTTATCTTTTCTGGCTTAGCAGAGCTGTATTTTATGTCAGATCATTGCAGTGTACTTCTCGAGTGAGCCTGAGTTATGTGCAGATTATTTAATACTGAAAATGTTGGGCAAATATAATTCACCTGTGTCACTTTCGCCAGAATCTTTTCTCCTTCAGCAACCAAGCGCAGCAGGAAAGCAGCTTGAAATGAAATTGGAAGATTAATTTCAAATTATTTGGGGAATGGGGGTAATCAATAAAAAAAAGCTTTTCTTTTTGGGTTTTCCTACTGAGCCCTAATCAACAAGTGAGGATTTTCCCAGAGCAAACTATCTCAGTGGGCCCAGCAAACTCCTGGCTAAATCGATTGGGGGAAAATAACCTCTCCCCTGGACTTGAGTGAGAGCAGCCTGCTTTGAACTGGCTTTTATTGTGGTGAGGAAATACGCATTTTGTCTGCGAGAGATTGGCCATAAATACCCGCGCAGATGAATACATCTGCAGCTTGGTACAGCAGTATGAAGCTGCATGAGGGTCAGGGAAGGTCATCACAGGCAAAAGCCTTTTGTTACCCCACCCCACGAGAAGTACACTGTCAGGTGTATTTTGGACCAATAAGGAGGATTTTCAGGCTAAAAGAGTCATCATCACTTGCCACAGCGTCCTCATTTTTTCCACCATCTTGCTGTCACTCTTTGGATTTTGGAAAGAGATGGTATGAACACACACACGATTTTACAGCAAATTAGATGCAATTAAGTGTTTTCAGTTTTCTTACATCAGTTGTCATTAGTGCAGGGGCTTTCTACTCTACTGCTTCTTTCCAAAACACATTAAGGCTGTCAGATGTAAATCTGGGGGCATCAAAGCACTTTCTGCATAGGGTTATGAGCTGGGCTGTAGTGCAAATTGCTCTGAATTCTCTCAGTGTCTTCAGTGCCAAGCACAAATTGCATTTTAAAAGCAACATTTTGTTTGGCCAGCATGTATTAATCTCGCTGTATTCAGCAGCTGTGAGGTTAAATTCTGGTTTGCCCGTTGGGTTTAGGGTTTGAAAGGGAAACAGCAGCAACAGGTTTGTCAGCCTCGCCTGTGATGAAGTGGTGCTGGAAAAAGGAGAGAGCGTGGAGATGCCTTAATTTATCAAGGGCAAGCACTTCGCCACGCAGCCATTTGTCACTCCACAGTGGGTGTTATGATCTGCCCAGAAATACTGAAAAAAAGGGAGAAGTAGGTGGAAAGTTGGGACAAAAATGTATAAGGAGCTGGAAAGAGGGCTGGCTGCCAAAATCTGTGGTGTTACAGTTGGCCCCCAGCTTTGCTCCTTGCTTGTCTTGGCACTCCAGTCGCAAGACAAATATATTTGTTTTACTGTTGCTGGTGAAGTCTGGCTGGCTGCACAGCGCATGGTGCCGAGCAGTGGGGAGGCTTCATCTCGTGAGTCGTCTGTGAACGGGTATCGGGACAGGAGGGCAATGATTTTGGTCATGCAGGCTGCGCCACAAGGTTTTCGCTGCTCTCTTTCATAAGCACTTCAGCCATTTCATAAGAAATGGCCACAGGGTGAAGCCTTCTGTTCTGCACGTTGGGGCAGCAGTACCCTGCTGGTGTGGGGTTGTCTGAGAACGTGGAGAGTTTGGGATGAACCAGGAGTAGCTTCCTGCTGTCTGAAAGGGAAGCAGGTGTGGGCAGTAGCAGGAAGCACAGTCTGGTGGTTACAGCATCCTGATTTGGGAAGTTCAGTCTCCTCGAGGCAGCAAAGAGCTGAATTCGGTCTCTGAGCTGTGCTCTTTTCCTGTGTAACAGGAATCATGCCAGTGCCCGAGCACTGTGAGCATAAATCCACTGAGGACTCTGAAGTGCTCAGATAAATACCTGTGAGAGCGTGGGGAGGCATTTGTGCTTGTATGAAGGATAAGTGCTTTATTAGTAATGACCTGGAAAGGACAGAGCTACTTGCAGGTGTAGTAAGCACAAGCAAGTACCTCCTGTAGTTGACAGGCTCTTGGTATAAATCATTTGTGGAATAAATGACACAAGAGGATTCATGCTTCCTAGAGGAGAAGGAAAGAAGTCTCTGCTGAGCTTAATAAAAATGAAGATTTGGTAATGGATAATATGAGTCTAGAGGAGTCACAGCCTGCTTGACAGGAGCTGTAAGGTCACGGATTAAGTAGGTGCCCGAGTTGGCTGCAGCAATATATGGGAAGTTATTGAAAGGAGACGCATCCTGGGAATCTCTCCCACAGAACAGCAAGATCAGGGACAGCTGCAGCTGTGGTTTTGCACAGCAAAATTCAAAGAAACTACTGCAGCAAAAAACTAACTGTGCATTTGACATCATGCCATTAAAAGAGCCAGGTGGCTTTCAGGATCCTACTCTTCTGAACGTTTGAAGGTCCCTGTGAAGCGGTACAGCAGGAGCCTGCCCTGTGCTGTGCCACCTCCCGGGTCTCCTGAACCCAGGGCCATGATTCCAGCATGGTCCCAGCTCACAGGAAGGGGGTCTCCAGCTCCAGCAGTGTCCTCTTTCCTCCCCACCAGTAATGTACATGCTCGGGCCTGCTGCAGAGAGCTCAGCCAGCCAAAAGCTAACATGGTAAAAAAAATAAAAAATAAATTAGTTTCTTCTGGGCCAATTTCCTGAATTGTCTCACCACTTAGTCATAAAGGTACTCATGCAAAGGAGAAGGTGGGAACATACGCCTGGGGCCAAAAGGAAGAGTGGGAATTGGTCAGCTTATGACTTCCATCAGGTAGAGCTGCCGTGGGACTGTCACGTCTGTGCTGTTACGACTCTGTCCCCTTGAAAGGGCAGAAGTGCAGTGAGCCGAGGTCAGGAGTCCCTTTCGCGTGTGGCAGCACACAGCCCACCACTGCTGCTCCATGGGGCCGCTCTGTCCGATCTTTCCCCATGTGTCAGCGCTATCAGCATGCTTTTTGCATGGTGTGTTCCAATAAAGGACCGTTGGAGGTGGCACCCTTCCCATATCCTTCCAAAAACTGGGTTGCCTGGGGAGCAACAAGCAACTGCTCCTGCACTGCAGTGGCTGCAACCTGGCCACGATACAGGAATGTAGGTGGACAGGTTCTGTTTGGGAAAAAAAGCATGAATTTTAGCTTATTAAACCACCAAGCTTCCAAACATTGTAAAGACGAGGTCAGGAAGCAGCTGTAAATCGAGTGACTGGAAGGGAAACCCAATTAGCTGCTTGCTGTTCTTCCGGAGTCGCTGCACGGAGGTCATGAAGATGTTCGTCATAGCAAAAGGCCTCCAAGGGGGTGCAGTTCATCTCAGTCGATACAGGCTTTCAGTCTCCTGCAGTTATATTCCCTGGCACTTATCTTTAACTTGACAAAGAAATTATTTGAGCAAAGGTCTCTCTTCTATATAGCTGGTTTTTTCCTGTTTAGTAGTTCAACCTTCTACTAGTCTAATTCCTCCTACTCTCCAGGATTTGCGTTCTTAAGGCATATAGCAACTGCTACCAGTTATTTTCCCCACTGTGATCACTGCAGAGCGTAGTTATACATCTCATGTCTTAGAAATTTCTTTTAAAGATATATTACTTCAACTCCAGTAATAAGTGGTTTTTTCTTCTGACAACTTTATTAGCGTCTAAAAGACAAGCCCACGTACGGAATTAAGATGCAGTCGTACCAGAGCGGTGCTGTTCTCTCCCTTCTCCATGCAATGACAGCTTGTCTGTATCCAGCCAAAATTTTGCTCACCTGGGCACTCCAGCTTGTCCTGCTGCGTGCCCCTGCCTAGATCCCTCTTTCTCCTCACAACCCTGAGGTCTGTATGGGCAAGATGCCCTCATAGTTCTTGAGACACAAAGCCACAGCCGTCTGCCTCTTGCAGTGCTTTGCCGTGTTACTGTGTTGGTAAGATGCTCTCCGCCCCAGTAATCTCACAGCTAAGTCTGGGGTTTTGCAATTCAAGAAGGAAGCTTTCACCCTTACCCTGGAAAGAGAAGCATAAAAGGACTTAATTTGTAAAGGGCTTGATGAAAAATTTGTATATGCCATCCCGCTGCCAAGACATCTTGCCGGTTGGGTGGTATAGCGTGGTTTTTGACACCTCTCTGTATACAAACAGGATGACTTAACCTCTTCCTCTTTATCATCGAGCAAAAGAAAAAGCTGGTGATTTGAGCAGATGTTTTGAAATCGGCAGCTGGCTCGTGGTAGGGGTAGGGAAGCAGCGTGGTCTTTGAAGAAAGCTTTAAGTCATTTGCCCATGGTGTTTCCTTTCGGTTTGCTGCTTCATACCGTGCCTGGACGGATCCCTTTTCCAAAGGCCAGAGATCGCAGGGATGATCCAAAACAAGAGAAGTTCACCACAGGAAAAGCTGGTAGATCTTGCCTGATTTTGAACAGCCCTGTTGACCTCTCAGGAGGATGGCAGAAACAGCATCCCAAGCCTAGATCTTGGGGATGGCAGGGGTGCAGGTATGGGGACCTGGAAGTGCCCTGGCCACGCAGTGTGGGACAGAGGGGCGATACGGAAAGGTTTTGGATAAGCACCAACGAGTGAGGGTCGAAGTCTCTGCCAAGTTGTTTACGGTGGCTTGAATGGCTCTTTCCTCGTGTGACGTGAGGAGGAACCCGGGGCTCTCCGAGGCTTCCTTAATCAGAAGAAATTGTAGCAATTTAGCTTTGTCGTTTTCTGCGTACACGTAGTTAAACTGGTGTAGTGCGTTAGCATGAGCGCTCAAATTGGTTTAAGAGTGGCTGATATAGATCGGATGTATTGGAACCGGCTAATTTGAGAGTGTCCGTGCAAGGGGGTTACGCCAGTTTAACATCATCACTTTCAACACCAGTAGTTGCATGAGTGTGGTGTCTGAATGTGGACTTAACAGTGATGAGAGCGACTGGGAAATGGCTTGAAGAGGCATTTTTCACTGAAACTGTATGTAAAGCTGCTAAAATCAATAAAATCTTTGAGTTTTATTTATAGCAGAAAACTGTGGTATCCTCTCACAGAGACATGAGCTTTCTGGGGAAGGAAACAATCTTAATTTGTGTATTTTTATTTTTTTTAAGGAAAGAATAGAGGACGTCCGTAACTTAAGCATTTTATGCTTGTATCTCCTAAAATTTTTCAGAAACATTCTCCCAAAAAATGCAAATCTTAAGACTCAGAGAGATTTGTGTCTGGATGACAGTCAGGTGTCCCAGCATGTGGGATTATAGTCTAAAATGAAAAATTAAGTATAATATTTCTGCACACACGAGGGGTTGACATCCCTCAAGGTTGCTATCACGCCTAACTAAAGTTGGTTTTTTATGCAGTATATTTCTCCTACACTTGAGATATCTCTTCCCTCCCTCCCCCCGCTCCATGGTGTTACTGTGCTTCCCTAACTACAATTAAAATGTTGACACCTGGCTTGCCTCTGCAGATTAGGATTTGATTTTCTGTAATTATATATTATCGCTTACATTCAGTAGCAATTTTACCTTCCGTACAGTATGATAACACTTATTAATTCAATAAAAGAAATCAATTCACAGGCAGTTTCAGAATGTAACACCTTGGTAACTGAGTACTAACCAATCAGATTATGCATCTGACATCGTGCCTTGTCAGTTAATCAGTAATGGGTGATTGCAAAAGCAGATATATGTCAGATGTTAATTAAGAATAACACCGTTTGGGACCATAATGTTAGCAGTGCCTGTTTTGTTATGATGCTGTGCTGAATACGGCTAATATTTGACTTGCACTTAAGTATTATTTACAGTAAATGGAACGATAAGGATATTTATTCTGTCTCTGGGTTCCGACAGATGTATTAAATTTTCTTTTTAATCAGTGGAACACACTGAGTGTTAATGGACCGCCGCATGGTACGTGTCTGTGGTGGGATGTGGAGGTGGTTTTATTTATCGTGAACATGCTCCTTATTTTCTAGAAAGTTGTATAGTCTTGCTTTCTCATGCTTTTTTTATCTTCTCCAAGTGTTTTACTTGGCATCTGCCAATCGGCTCTTTCCATCACGTTACTATTGTCGTGTTGAAAAATCCACATGAAAGCCCTGGTTATCTACCACCTCCAAATTTGCTGACACCCTCCCCACCCCTCCCTCCCTGTCCCTTGCGACAGATACCAGGTGAAACGCGTTCTCCTTCAGGTCACTGGCGTCATCGTTCCCTCCATTTACCCCTGCCTTTTGCTCCCCTTCAGGATATCTTCAAGCTCAAGGTCGTTCCCAAGGCTTAAACTGAGGCTTGTTCCCCTCCTTGCTTTGAGCTTTCCTGGGGATTGGCTGGGATTGGCCCCATTGTCTGTCCCAGTGCAGTTCAGGGTCGCTTGACGGCCGCTCGGTGCCACTGACTTCCAGCGCTTTCACTGGCGATGAAGGACAAGCAGGGCCTGGCCCTTAATTTCGTATCTTTAAAGACCCATTGTTGTGTGTGATTAGGGCCTATTAGTCCAGTTAAATTAAGATGAGAATAGGTGAAATATGCCTGAAATCGACATTTCAGCTTAGCCAAATGTTATTGTGCTGCCACAGCCTTCCTCTCTGATTTGCAATTAAGTTACAGCCAAGGCCACCAGCGATTAAACTCTACAAAGCAAACGTATGAGATGCAAGGAATCTCCAATAAAGTTGTAAACTTCAATTAGACAGCACCAGCCCAGGGTCCTGAGCTTTCATTGGACACTTACCTAATTTTACTATAGCAGCAGCATCCTAAATGAGCAGCTCTGGGGCACAGTCTATTAATTTAACAGTTCACACATTTATTAAATCTTACAAATTGGCATCAGAGTTTTATTTTTAGCAACTTATTCATTGAAAGACAGAGGCACATTCAGCATTAGATCGCTTGGATTTTTCCGTTTGGCAAACCATTTTTATTCAGAGCTTGCCTGAAATGTGGCAGTTCCTATGAGCTGGGCTAAATTTTCCCGTTAAAGTGATTCACTAATGGCTGATAAAACAACATGGACCGTTGTAAAACCGTTTGCTGGGAAATTTCAGCAAGGAAAGAGCTGACTCTTCTGGCCCAAGATATCACTGATTTCAGGGAAGGGGAAGGATTGCAGGTAGAGATGGCAGCAGTGAAGGTTTCCTACTTCTTAAACAAAAATCTCTTTTCCCCTCCCTCCATTTTACCAACAGAAAATGCAATGTTAGTTTCTCTATTTCTTCTATAAAATCATACCATATTACCATCTTCTGCTGTGCTTTCCCAGAAGAAAAAGGTGCTTCAAAATGATGATGTTCTGTGTCATTCTCCATATCACGATTTCATTCTCAGTGTTCCAGGGTGGGTTCTTGTTCTGGCTTCTCCTTTCGTTGTTGTCCCTCTCTATCATTGGAGCAGTCAGAATTCGGGTGATTAAGCTGCGCTCTGACAGCTCATATCCTCATGTGTGACTCTTGGCTTATTGCTTGAGTGTGGCTTTCTTGAACTTCTAAGGAAGCAGAGTGTTTATTTTCAAGTGTGCGTGCCAGTAATGAAGCAATCCTAGATTTTGCAATAACTAATGAGTATATCTGGAGAAACCCAAAATCCTGGAAACTGTCAGTTTTTAAACTGTCATGCTAAAGTTTAGGAAATATCTTGTCCCTTCAAGAGGTCTCGTTGTTCTGTATTACGTATTTTATAAGTAAGAAATAATTATAACCTTAATTCTAGCTTGAAAAACAAAAACTTTTATAATGAAAATTTTCACCCCTAATTTGGATCTTACTTTTTAAGTTTTCTCAATGTCTGATAAAAGGCTGATAAAAGGTTTCTCTTGAGTTGCTATTTTCATTAGTTTAATATCTGCTGCTTATCCCATCTGCGCAGGGAAATCGAACATGACGAGTAAAGGTTCCCAAATTGTCTTTCTGCAGAAGGAAAGTGATGCTTACAAGATTTTGATGGATCAATCCATTTATCAAAATATCCATAGACTCTGCACCCAGAACAGTGAAATGATTATAAACATTGGGTGTTGAGCTAAGAATGCGAAATGTAACGTGAGGGGATCGGGACTGAACACCCAATAAATACGTGTAAAATAAAGCTTCCTACAGATTTAATGGGCAGGGCAGGTGAATGACTGACCCAACACCCACACTGGTGCTGCACCAGCAGGTACAGGGCTTTGCTTCCTGTAGTTCCTCCTCTGAAGCAGGGCCTGGGTGCAAAGCACAGCCCTGGTCTTTTCGTGGCAGGGTGTAATTGATAGACAAGTTGTTGCTGGAAATAATACAGAACTACTGAAATGAGGTCAAGCTGCTGGTTTGTCTGTGATAAAACAGGGATTTGTAATGGGATTCTCTGCATGTTTGTGCATACTGAAGGAGGAGCAAATGATGGGCTGCAGGGTTGGATCGAGCCGGGACAGAACAGTGATTTTGGAAAGGCAGTGCTGGCAGAAGCGGTGAAGATTTTCTGAATGCACAAGTAACCTCATGTCACGCAGGGATAATTCCTTCAATGTGTTTATGCCTTTATCAAGGGCGGGATGGCTTTGTTGCTTAGCTATATAGCATTAACTTGCTACTATCTGAGAAATAATACCCATTAGTAAGTTCTGCCTTATGTATTTATTTCTTTACTTTATCTGGTGTAAGTTGATATAAATCCTTCTCCCACCAAATCAGAACATGGATGAGTTTCCTCTGGCAAAACCTGATACTGCAGCTTGTCCTTTAGTGCTCGGGCCCCACGGGTTTAACATCAGTGGGTTGACCTCTCGCCATTCAGAGGATAATGTGAGCATCACGTGCGTGGTGACAGAGCAATCACACTTTGGACTGAAGATTACCATGCTTTTGACAGTCACAGATAAACTCAGCCTCAGAAACGGAGCATAATGACGTTATGTGTAACTGGTTTCTATGTAAGAAAAAAGGGGGGTGACAATAGTTGAGATAATAAATGTGCCTGAGGTCAGAGCTCGGGTACAACTTCTCTCCATGTCCTGTCTGCTGGGCGGCCATCCTGTGCTCTGCTGGATAAGCTGGTGTCCTGGAGAATCAGAGATCGCTGTCCTGGGCCTGATGGCAAGAGTCCAATCTGCTCTTTGACGTGGAGGCTTTGCTTCTCTTCTGTCTCCATGTGTGTATTTTCCTGCTCAGGGATTTCATGGAAGCGACTGCTGGACTTGGAGATAAGAGAACCTGCTCAAGGTCACTTTCTTCCACGCATAGGTAGCGTTACATTGCCATGGAGTCTTCATACAGCTACATGGTGAAAAACGTGGGGATTAGAGCTGAGAGTCTTCACCCAGCAGGACCTGTACATGCCAGCAAAACCAAAACTCTACATAAAGACATTTAGGAAACACTTTAAATACATGTGTTCCTTCCTTATTTATGTTTGCTACCATGTATCACAAGTTCCGGGCAGTCGTTTCATGGCCTCTAAGAAGGTTCACTAAGTTGGGGAGCTGTCTGTCTTGGATCGGTTGTACTGCCTGAAGTAACACTCATAATAAGTTAGAGGGCAAGTAAGATTTTAACTTGTAATAAGCTCTGCACTTCAACAAATAACATTTCAAGACTTGAGCATCTTCAAATAGGTTTGGAAGGGTACAATATAGATCTTAAAATGCATGGTTGTTTTAGTTTAAGCTGTGATATTAAAGATGGATAAAACCAGAAATAAGCTCTAACTTTCAAGGTCTTTACTTCTCAGTTCTAGGTCATTTGATGTATTTGCCAGCGTACTGCAGGCTCTGAGCGCTGAGCAGATGCTGATCCATGGTAGCAGTTCTACTTTACCGCACCCAGTGTTGCTGCTGGTTCGTAGTTAACCTGGCTTTTGACCACAACGTAGGGGCACGCAGACGCTTAATGGCAAAACTGGAATCTGTTCTTTCTGCTGAAGCGTGAGATTTGTCAAAGAATACTCTAAATTTTTACCACGCTATTTAAAACTGGTTCTTTATCACCTGGTTTCTCTATGGGAGATCAGAAATCCATCATAGCTCCAAAGCACTTCATTTTAAGGCAGATGGGAGAAACTTGGATTGAATTAAAACCATATTGTGAAAGGTGGTGGTTGTCCTATCCTGTGTGTGTTTCCTGAATTTATTTAGGAGGATGTTTAGGAGAAGACGTAAAGGACTTGATGCTGTAAATTTTCATTCTGGAAATGTAATCATTGGAATTCTTCGTTCTTTAAGGGAGCTGTACTCCAGAGTTCATCAGATAATTAAACTTAGTCCTCAAAATGCTGACCAGTGCGTAACTATTCCCGTCTCAGCCATGCAAGGAATCCATCTCCAGCCTTTCTGCCAGCATGCCCTCTTCCCTTTCACTCATCCTTTGTACCTGTCGTTGCTGAGATCTCACTGTGTTGCTGAGAAGATAAAGGGGATTCTGGAAAATCTGAGGAAGAATGCCTGCGAATGAGAAATGGTGTGGCACTTGGTAGGTAACAGCAGTAAGTAGGTGGCACGATGGGTCCTTTGCTGTAAAGGTCCCACTGAGAAATCTGTCCCCTATGTAGGTCCCACTGCAGTCTTTACAGTGAGGTTTTCCGAGACCGAAACTGGTGAGTAAACCTCTGCACGCAGCTGCAGTTCATCCTGAGAGCGTGCTCCAGGGTGCTCTTCTCATCAGAAGAAAAATGTGGGGAGAAGGGAATGTTGTGGGAAGATGGGAGCAGGCTCTGCATTCCCAAGCATGACAGCAGCCCTGCGGTTCCAGGACTGAGTGGGGAAGGAAGGAGGGTGGTGGCGGGGGAGTTTGGGAGAGCAGCAGCAAAGTTAACTCACTTCAGCTCTGCTTAGGGCTGTAGCCAACACTTACGGACATTTGAAGTTCATGTGACCGATCTGAGACTCTTCTGCCAAATAACGTGATGAAAACCAGAGCAGATGATGTCAAGGCTCTCTTGCAGATGTCCCCTGCACAGCCACCACCACTCTTGGAGCGATCACAAGGAATTAAAGAGCCTTCACAGCAGCAAAGCAGGGGTGTGCATCTTTCATAGCACCACGAGCTGCTTACGTGGTTTATGTTTCCATGGTACATCGGGAACAAAGGAGCCCGGGTACAAAGCCTGTTTGAAAATTGATCCTCAATGAAATGGGAATTTACAAATGGGGCATGTTCTTCTCAAAAATAAAATTGAGCTTTACCCATATTACTATTAAAGTATAAAGCTTTAATTATGCCCTAAATCCACTCCTTTAGCTGGGGGGACTCACATGATTAGCAGCAAGGAAAAAAAAAAAGGCATCTGGAGAGGCTGTGTGGTGCCGTGTTTTCCCATATGTGAAATTTTATACAGTACAAATTATTAAACACCAAACCTCTGGAGAAAGATTGTAATGAAAAATTTAGCACTCCCCCATCAGGCTGCAACTAATTTGCCTTCTGACTAGATCTGAAAGAACGGAGGGCTGTGCTGGGGGTAATCCTTGATGAGAAGCAAGAGGAAACAAGTGTTATTATCATACAGTGCAACAGGAACAGCAGCGTGGCAATTCTGTAGCCAGCCTCACTGAGACACAGTTAAGGTAAAAATAAAGAAAAAATGAATCTCCATTTTCAGTCAAGGTCTGTGGGAGAGTATCCTGTTCTGGCTGTTTTGGTTTTGGCCTCAGGCTCCCACTAGAGAGGAGCCCTGGAACGGACCCTGTCTGGCTCCTTCGTTGGGTGGTCCTGTCTCCTTCACTCTCACGTGGGCTGGCACCTTCCCCCTTCCCTTCTGCTGCTCGCACTTATTCCCCTGCTCAGGGAGTGCTGTGCAAAGCGCTTGGCCCCTGAAATATTCAGCCCTGCGTGCTCTGGGGCTTCAGATGTGAGAGCACGAGTGGCTGCTCAGGTCCCCGTGCTGCACCAAACGCTGGCATGGCTGGGCTGTGAGATCCCCTCCTCAGCCTCCTGTGCTCTGAGCACAGAAACGCAGGAGACGGGGCAGTTTCTGGCACGTGAGAGCTACGTTTTAAGGATCTGCACGGATGGGAGTCTCTTCTGAATTGCACCGTCAAGCCATGACGGAGAGGCAGGGCACAGCCTGTCCTGACTACAGCTGCCAGTGGCTGTTCCCTAGGGACTGTGATGGGGCTCATAGAAATATGAGGCACATGGAGGAATGTCCCTCTACCTGGTTTATGTTTTTGTTTGCAGAACATTAGCATTTTCTTTAAAATTGTTTATGCAGAATTTTGCCTTTTTTTCCTTTTTTTGGTCTTGTTTTTTTTCCTCTTTAAGTTTGGCCCTTATCAGCTTGCTAGGTCCAGAAAGGATGCTAAAGCTTGCCTGATGTGACCGGAGGCACCCGCTGTGTGATCCTCTGTGATTAACCACTGTTCCATTGTGCTAGGTGCTTGTTACAATTAAATTCTTCATTGCGGGAGCAGCCTGCATCATCACCGTTGTCACTGTGGGGAGCTGATGCTGCTGCAGCCATAGGCTGGGTACTCTGAGAGCACCCGCCTTTTTCTGGCTGCTTTTCTCCATGTTTCTTGCTAACAAAAGGAAGGACCCGTGTGACCCCGTGAGCAGTTTAAAATGTCTTGTCATAGCTGGATCATGCGTTCAACAACAGAGAAATAACCTTGTCAAATGTCCACTGGCTCAGAAAGCCCCCGAATCCCCAATTTCCTGGAGGAAGGACTTCTTCCACCGTCCATCCTGCCCCTCAAAGCCAGGGATCAGTTTTGCCTCGATGCCTCAGAAGGAAAGGGCTGAAGGCACAAAACCTCCTCTCCTCACCGAGTCAATCTGAAATCCAGATTTTACAGTTTCAGTCCAGGAAAACTCAGCAGCGGCAGATTGCTCTTGGCCCCTGCCTGGCAGGGTGTTGATTAATAATTTGAACCTGCAAATCCTCTTTCAACTTCTGTGAAATCTAAATTGTCCATCTGAGGCTTGCTTCTTTCAAAACAATTCTGCTGTGATTTTCCCTGCTAGCATAATTCTTTGTAAAATAGATAACCCTGTCAGTAGCAAAGCTGCGGCGCACACCTGGAAGGCAGCACAGCTGCCTGAGTGCTGGAGTACAAATGTGGAGAGCGGGCGATAACCAGAGAAGACCAGAATTTAAACTGAGTTCAGTACAGATACATCCAGCCGTATTCTGCTTCCTCTGTGCTGCACCGTATGTATCTGTTTGTTTCGGGAGGTTTTGGGCTTTTTTTAAGGCTGAAATTTTGAGAGTAGAACAGGAGAGATTGGATTCTCGATGCCTTTAGGAGTCAAGGTACCCAGGGCACTTCAGAAAATCTCAGCTTTAGGACTCACCAGAAGGTAATGGTGCGGCCACTTACTCACTGAATAGAAGCAAGTTGCTGTTTGATCCTGCTGCTGGTGGGCAGGAGCTGGTTTTGGGGATAAAACAACAGGTTTCTGTCAGATGAGTTAGGGGCTTTGCCACGGATGGGCTGCAGGGTGGATGGTTTTTCAGGAAGGACAGTATGAAGCGTTGACAAATATGGCATAGTTTGTGAATTTACCTTGCTATGAGGTGCTTCCATGTTTTATGTTTAGCTGTTCTGTTTCCATTTTGGCTCCTTTTTTATGGTTGCAGGAAAAGGATATCATTTTACTCTTGCATCGGTGCAAATCCATAGTAATGCTGTTAATGAAAGGAAAAAAAAACCCAAACTGGTTTTAGAAACTGAGAGAAAAAGAATCACCTCTGGTGGTTCTGAAAAAGGACCTTGTTTGCCCAGTAATTCAACATTACTCATCTCAATAATGAGAGTTCAGCTCGTAATGGCAGCACATTACAAGAAAGGCTGTACAATTTAAACATGCTGTAAATCCGACTAATAAGTATAAATTGATTTTTAAGGGGAAAAAATGTGCACAAAAGTAGTCTTTTACCATATGTTTCAACTCTACCAGAAACCTTACTTGAATGGTGTTTCAATGTGCTTTACCTATTGTGTTGCAAACTTTTTCAGACTCTGTCAAGTTGTACTAAAGCTTTAAAAATACAGATGGTGGTAGAATCCCCAGTGGAAAACAGACTTCTATTTCAAACTTCAGTTCTGTTTTTTTCTCTTCTAGTTCATAGCAGATTTTGACAGATCAGAAGAAATATTCACAGCTTGATGCAGCTGGATTCTTCTTTGGCATGAGCAGAAACATCTGGCCCCAGAACAGTGCGTTTTACCAAAGGGCTGAAATACATGCACACGCATCTGTTGTGCTGATACATTTTCCTGTGAAGTCAGATGTTAATTGTTCTGTTTTGCCAAGACACCAATGTTGGTTCAGCGGATAAGATTGTTTTCTTTAGCCCTCTGTTAACGGCTTCCTTTAGCGGTAATATTGTTTTAAATAGGGAACTGTCAGGTACGTTGTGAAGAGCAGCAAGGTGAAGTGTTTTGAGCAGGGATATTTATAGTGCCATAGTATCTAGACATGTACCGTTATATGGAATTTGCATGTCAACTGAGACAACTGTTAGCTGAAAAGCTCCATGTGAGACCACTTTTACATCTCTAGGAGGCATGTTCAATTTTTGCATCATCATTTTAGAGGCTTTTGGCATTCCCACTTGCTCCTTCTAGTGTCCTCTTGCTGCTCATCCACAGGCAGCAGCAGGGGAACGTTAAAGATCTGAATCATTGGTGGGTTATCTCGCTCTGCCCGCAGTTCTGCCTTGGTGAATCCTGTTGTTTTGAGGTTTGTTTCTTCTCCCACGCTCACTCTTACAGAAAGAGCCTCGGTTCAGAGAAGTCTTTTTGCTGACTTTTGGTCTCTGGATTGAGCTTTCAGTTTTGTTTCTCTTAGTTTTAGCAGTTCTGGGCCCCGCTACTGCTTGTAGAGGTTCTGTGGTGTGCCAGACCATGAGCATTTCCCATATCTGAACCCAAGGTCCTTTAAAGCCTCCTGCCTTTGGGCAGCACTCAGACAGGTCGTTCTGCCCAAAACCTCACTATCCCATGTATCCAAAGCTGTCCTGAATCCCATCCTATCTTCCCAGCAGCAAAGGCGTGCTCCATTACTGCTCTTCCACAAAACCTTCTGATGGCTTCATTTTTCCGTGCTGTGCCTCTTTTTAGTCAAATATTTCCTGTGGAGGTGTGGGGTTTCCATGCAGTATCCAAAACCTCAGCAATTCGTTTTCTTATTTTCTCAGTAAGCTCTACTCTGTTAACATTATACTTTCTTTCTAAGAAATACTTACACATCATCCAGGGAGAATGATCTTGTGGTTAAGATGCAAGATGGTTGCTATTAAAAGCTGCAGTGCTTTTACCCATCAGGTTTTCTCTGTAGCTGTAGTCCTTGCCTTATCCCAGGTCCCTTGCTTGATGATGCCACAGTCATTGGATCTTTTCATTCCCTCTGAGAAACTGGGACAATAATACTACCTACTGCTCATCCTTGCTGCTTAAACCTGATGAGTATTTGCAGCGTATTTGGAGATGCTCTCAGGAAATATTAGTAGGATCATTAATAAGTGCATCTTGCTATTACTATGTTATCCTCTAAGGTGCTGTTTGTATAACTCTACACTGAACAAGTAGAGAAAACAGATGCTTATTAGTGTCTAAAATACCTTTCTGTACCAGATGTGACAAGGAAGATAAGCATTTCCTGCAGCATTCGTAAGAGAAGGACTGCAGTGGTCTAACTTAACTGGGCTGTTACTTTAATTTTGCTTTCAAAGCTGCTTGTTCCAGTTCAAGTTAGACTGATTCGTAACTTACTTAATCTGAGCAGAGCTAAGGTTTGGCTTAGAGCAGGATAAGCATGGTATAGACCATTTACAGCAGCTTAAAACGGCTTCAATTCAGGCTTTTAGTTAAACCAGTGGACTTTGGTGCTTGACAAGCCCTTGTGCTCTCTGTGAAACGAGGCAGCCCAATGGCTTGCGTTTCTCTGGGCTTGCTCTTGGCAGGTTTCCTCTCCTGAACCCAGCTCATCCCCAGCACAGCCTGACTCTTTTCTGAAGGGCATTGGCAAATCTTTGCTCTCCAGAGTCAGTGAGGAGAGGATGTCACCTCGCAGAGAGCAGCTCAGGCCAGCTGGATCACCGGCAGTGCGTGCTGTGTGTCTGCCTCCAGGTTACTCTGCAGTTTGCCCTTCCAGCCATATCAGGATGCAGTTTACACATTTGGAGGATCGTGGCCTTCCGGCTGCAGGGAGAGGATTACTCTTCAGCAGGGCATGCTAGTGTGGGGTTTTCTTCTTCTTTTTTTGCCTGTAACCATCACAAGAAGAATAATTTGAGCCAAACAGTTTGGGGTTGGACTTTGGAGGCATACAAGTCAGGAAGAGCATTCAGGACAAGGACACTTGAGTTAGAAAACATAGTATGAAATCCAGATCCTGTTTTTTGCTCTAAGCTACAGTGTTTCAGCCAGTCCTTTTGTGTCTGAGAATTTGTAAAAACTACGGTTGTAAAGAAAACATAGTGCCAAGCTGATCTTGTGCTGCACGTCATTAGGGCACAGTACAGTCTAACAAGAAACATTTTCCTTCACCATAAATTGATGCAGTCTGTGTTAGGAAGAAGGTAGGGCAGGCTCCCAGTCCATCTTCTCTGAGCTTTCTGTGCTTTCTTGACTTCCTCGGATCCTTGGGTAATGCTCTGTGTCTCTTGATGGTAGCGAGTTTGAACCAGCTTTCACAGAGCTCTGGGCTTAGCCTGACAGAGCTGCCTGCTGAAGAGCTGCTTCCCGTCCCTCAGCTGCAAATGTTAATCTCAAAGTTCAGTGATCATTAGCTAAAACAATTGTCACCCCTTTTTACTTATTCAGGGCTGAAAATCACCAAAGGGCTTCACCTTAGTTGCTTCAGCTGTAATTATTCTTAGATTTTTGTTTTCTTCAGGGTGTCAGATAGCAAACAGGATGTCCCCTGGGCATTTAGAGGAAATTGCTTCCGTGTTTCTTGGTGGAGCTGGCTGTGCTTGCTCTGGTGGTTACAACACTGTTTTCTCAGATCAGAAAACTTGCAGTGGTGGTGTAGGATCTCATGGCCTTGCTGGAAGTTTCCTTGACATCACTGATGTCTTGGCCGACCACAACCAGACAGCAGTGGTGGTTCGGATTGACTCTGCTTTGAGTGCAGAGCCAGGGACCCACTTTCCTGACCTGCAGAAGTGTAAGGTTTTCTGATTTTTCCCAGAGTGGTTGGTTCATCCGCTAGTGTGGGGTGCCTGAAGAAAATGGCTCTGATTGTAGTTGGGACTTACTGAGCAGCTGTGGTTGGCTTTCCATTGCCTGTGGGTGACAGGGGACAGTTGGCTGAGGGACAGAGACCGCTGCCAGGGAAAGGAGAGGTCCCAGGAAGTCTTGACAGAGTGAAAGCAGGGGCTTGGTAGAGTTTGGATTAGCAGTAAAAGCAATTTGTAGGTCCAACTAGAACAAGGCAGAATTTGGAATAAAACTATGCAAGGTGGTGTGCGTGGGGGTTATCTCTGCTTTGCTAAATTCATGTCATACCACAGCTTGTGCCAGCACCCCTCAGTTCCCTCTGCATGGATGTGGTGGTGCTCTTGCCTTTACCGCCAGCTTTTCCCCCAGCTGCTGCCACGCTGGAGCCTGGCTCCTGGGTTTCACGGGGTCTCCAGCAATAATGGGGAGGTAATGAAGATCAGCTCGGGGACGTGACTGGGGGCTGATTTGCGGCACGGCTGAACACATGCGATATTAAGCCTGTCTGCTCTCTCCTGTGGTTGAAACTGTGCCACTGCAGTTATGCCAGTGCTAGGCAAAAGAAGTGGTTGGGGCTGTGGTTGGTGTCCGTTTCTGCTACACGTGAGTTCCCTGTCCAGATGAAGCGAGGCCAGGGTGTGCCGGTACTGCCGAGGGTTGGGTGAGGGCTCACGGCTGTGGCTGTGTCTGCTCGGAGCTGTGATCTTTGACAGCAGTTTCTGTAAAATTCATCATTCCCTGGGCAGCCCTTGTATTTATTTATTTACTTTGTTTCTTTTCTTTTTTTCTCTCCAGTTTATTAATTGCATGTGTGGCTTTATCTTCAAAAATTGCGTGTAATTTGTGCACGCCTACAGTAGCATATATTTTATATGTTGGGTTTATAGGGGATGGTACTGATTCCTGAATTAATTTGAACAGCAAATTGTTGTTGCTGTTGTATCTGCACACAGTATGTCTTGTCTTTTTTTTAACATGTATTATAAGGCACACATCTGGTGGTGGTTTAATTGTGTTATTGTGGTGCCTCAGAGTCCTAGTAATGAATTTGAAACCCTACTGTACTAAGCGTGGGTTTTTCACATGGGACGCTTGAAGGGTTGGAGGGAATTGTTGAGCCAGAACATCGATGCTTTTGTCCCTGCCTCGAACTACAGACAAGAACCCGCAGGGTTTGCACACTGCCATTACAAATCCTCCTGCACCATCAGCCAGCATTGGGATGGTAACTTCTGTTCCCAGCTCTGAGTGAGGAGAGGTCTGCAGTGCATCACACCTGGATAGCTGCTGGCAAGTTTTGCTTTTTCTAATGGGGGTTTGATTGATCTCTGCAGTCCGTGTGAGAAGGACATGGAGCAATTCAGGACAGCTATCCAAGTCTGTACTACAGGCCGGACTGTAACTGCCATGGGTTGTCAGTTCAGAAGAGCTTTGTCTTGCTGGGGAGCCTCTAGACCGAGCCGGCCTTCCAAAATCATTCCTGTCAATGCTGTATGTGAGAAAGCAGTCTCTGTTCCCTTGCTCAGAGACTGGGTCAGTTCCCTTTGGTTGCAGCAATACATTGGAAGATCGTACGGAGGTGCTTGTCCACTGTGACCCTTCCAGCTTCTCCCAGGCGAGCAGCTCTGTCCGGCAGCGTGGGCTCTCTTCTGCAGTAGCTGCAGGCAGACACACCTCGTTCCTCGTAACTACAGCGCAGTTCTGCTTTGGGATATGTTATTTCCAATAAAGTGTGTTTTTCAAGGGATCCAGGCTGCTGCCTAAAACTGTCTTCCCCTCCTCTTCCTTATTTGTTTTGAAACGGGTATTGTTGGCATCTATGAATTTCATTTGCAGTGGCTTTGACAAGATTTCTCCCGGATGTTGATGGAACTACGGAATAACTGCAAGCCCCTTAAATCCTTTTACATTCTGTAGCAAACATTGATGATTATTTATGGACACTACTTTTTGAGAACTTGGCTAATATACTCCCTGCTTAAAATATGCTTTATTGATATTTATGAAGTGCTAATTTTTATCGGAACGTCTGGCAGTACAAGTGCATCAAGAATCCTAAATATATCACATTTATCCAGTTCCCTTTTCAGCCAAACTTACCAAAGAAATGAAACCAGGCTTATTCAGGAAGACTGGTTTTCCAGAAAACCTTGTTAACTGAAATAGTTCAATGCAGTCATCTGAATCCAGTACTGGGTTGTTTTCTTCTTCTGCTCAAGCTGGTATCACAGCAGTGTGCCTGCAGCTGCCCAGCCAGTCCTGGTTGCTCCTTTGAAACATTCCTCCGATACTTCTCTTTTTTCAGTGCCTATGTCAAGATCCATGAAAACATCTGCGTGCACATGAGCTCCCATTCCAGGGCTTGTGCGGCAGGTCTGGACTTTGTTCTTAGCAAATGTTGTCCGATATCTTCCTTTTGTTACCAGAAGGCTGAGGAGTGAATCTGGTTTCTTCCTGAGGACATAGCAGAACTGCACTGAATGTTTTGCCTGCCTGGCATCATTAGCAATGCGTTTACCTTCCTTTTTGAAACCTTCTCTTACTAAAAATAACTTCTGGAGGTTATGGTCACCTTTTGTCTTTGATTCAAAGCCCTTGGTTCTGGTGGGTGATATTACTGGAAGAGAAACACTATAGTACACAGAGAGGATTTTCTTGGTTGGATTTTCTGATATATTTTGAAACCTCTCCTGCTGCTTTGGACAATTTAATATGTGTATTAAATCCACTTCTGCTTTGAACATCGCAGCTGTTGATATTAGCCTTTATAGATGGTATCTGTATTCATAGATGGCAGCGATGTTAAAGCTGTCAATTCTGATTGCCTCCTACATGGTGCTTAAAAGCATTGTATAAACTCAGCCTAATTTAGTCTGAACGCAGCTCTTGCCTTGCTGAATGGATGCTTGGTCTATCGTACCCCTGTCCTGCTCGGGGTTACTTCCCTTACAGTGATCCTTTCGATATGGGCAGCTGTGCTGGTGTTGGTAACACTTGATGCATCTGTTGTAACAGCCCTGAACTCATCTTTAGCGTATCCATTTCTTTCCCATCGCCAAAAAAATGCGCAAAATCAACTGCTCATTTCATGCATATTGGATGACATTTTATAACCGAGAGTCACAGGTCCGAATCACCTTAACGTGAAACTTGAAGCAACAAATCTTATTAAGTAACTTGCTCAGAGGCTTTTGGCTTTCTCATGGAGTATTTATTGGATGCTATTCCTTTAGACTTGTCTCTAAATTAAAGTGTAGTTAGAGCATCTGATTCTGGCTGAGCATCACAGCCGGTGCAGTAATTACTGGGTGCTGCTTTTCTGTAGCTGTGATCGCTGTTGGTGGGCACTGTTTTGTTACTGGTGTGGTGTTACTTTTGTTGTGCTGGTTTTGTGCTGTAGCCCGTGAATTGCAAAATTTCCCGTTACCGTTTACCGCGTTACCTTCGTCTCCAGACAGCCCCGAGGGCTCATAGGTGCCATCTGTGTGCCCTGGTGTCAAAGGCAGGTTTTAGCTGAATTGGTTAGGAATGCTCTTTACCCTTCACCAGTCAAAGTCTCACTCCTGCACACACGCTAGCGAGCTGTAACCTAAGCAGGTCTATGCTGACACAGTTTATCATTGACGTATGTCAAACCCAGATTTTCCCAGCTGTCTCCTACCATCTGCCAAGTACGGCTGGGGGCATGCAGAGTGCAGTTTGCTATGCGGGCCTGATGGCAGCTGTAAAATTGAGCAGTTTTGCCTGCTTAAGCACCAGCTCTTTTCCAAAATAAGCATTAGCTCTCGCGTCGCGGTGAGCCTCCCGATCCTGGGAGTGCAGGCCGTCGTCGTGGGGCAACGGTGCCGCAGCCGAGGCCACTGCCAGCCGGGAAGCAGTGAAAAGTCTTTGTGGCGGTTCCAGTGCATCAGTTGAGCTGCAGAAAAGCCAACCCCCCTGCTCCTGACAGCATCTCTGTGCTGGGCACCCGTGAAAAAGGCTTCTCCAGTCCCCCAGGGCACTGGGCCACTCTTTTGGCCACACTCTCAAAATGATGAGACCACACGTAGTTTCTCTGTGGTTAGGTGTGACACCAGACCTGGAGAAGTGTCTCTTGGAGAGCAAAAGCTGAGCCTGTTGCCAGATGTTACCCTGGCAGAGCAGAGCACCGTATAGCAGTTCTTCCAGAAACCGCAAAGGCAATTGCCTGCACCAGATGAGCTTGGTCTCTTCAATTGTTTTTTAAAAATGGAAGGTGACCCTCATGTCTGGTTGTAAGCATTAAGATGCAAAGTTAGGTTATTAATGAGAAGTTGATGCCTCTCAAGTAGCTGAGAAAATAACAATAGCTTTTGAGGATTTTGATTTTTCACTTGTAATACTTGTTATTAGGGTAAGTTGTTTTATCTGCCTTCTGTAGCAGCTGACTCTGTCAGCCTCTAAGCACGGAAATCCTTTGCCAACATTAATTCAACCTCCCTGCATCCCAGAGAGAGATAAAAATTAACCACTGTGTTACAGACTGCTCCACTGCAATAC
The DNA here is from genome assembly GCF_000695765.1 of Mesitornis unicolor. Lineage (NCBI taxonomy): Eukaryota > Metazoa > Chordata > Aves > Mesitornithiformes > Mesitornithidae > Mesitornis > Mesitornis unicolor. The sequence goes on from NW_010166412.1 coordinate 228,486, forward strand.
AGGTTAAGTAACTTATCCAGAGGAAACCAGAAGTCTGCATGCCAGTTAAATGTATAAATGCTACCCTTCTAAACGTCATGTAACTCCCTGAATGAATGCTGAAAAAAGGGACAAATTTCCTTTAGTATCATAACACCGCTGCTGTTTTCTTCTTCATCACAGTAAGTAAAAATGGACATGTCATACTTAAAATGAGTTATAGCTAAGATAGCCCATCACAACATCCACAGCAGCACTACCCAATTAGAAAACCTCCTCTAATCTAACCTGATGCTACTGTCATTTTTTTAAAATGAGTCCTACTTCAGTCATAAAATCCTCGGACCATAACATTGCTTTCTACGCCATATGTCCTTATTTAGAGGGAAAAAAAATGATTGCACCCTTAATTCAAAGGGAACGTTTCCCTCTGAGCCAGAACTCAATAAAATGTATCAAAAAAATTGTGGAAAAGGGCAAGCAAAGAAAATCAAATTGCAGCGTGTGAAACGATTTAAGGAGGGATCTGGGGAATACATAATCTCCAAACTGCCAAGTTAGAGCAAGTATAAAATATACAAACAAGCCTGATATTTTTCCCAGTTGATCTCATTATGAGGTATGCTTGGGATAGATAAATTTTGTTAGAATGCATTAAGGCTGGATTTTCAAGGAAACAAGTCAGAAGTAATGCGTTTAGCTTATTCCACCTTGTTTTGATACATGGGTCTTTTCAGGTGTAAAGAAGTAGATTTTTAAAGCCAAATGGTTTGTTTTGTTTCAAGCATTAAAACCAGAGGCAACTGGGTGACTTTTTTCCCCCCCTTCTGGAAAACAGACGTTTATAATTTCAGTGTGCTCTTTAATCACTGGGGTAGAGCTCTGTGCAGTGTTTCACCGCCACTTACTGCTGCCTGCTTAAAATACACTGGACCGGCCTTGAGTGCAAGCCCTTAACTGACTGTTTCATCCACAAATAGTACTTTTTCCAAGTCTCCAATATATTTTAATTAAATTGTCCATTTGTATTTATTAAGGCAGTTTACTATCCCCTGCTGCAGAAAGCTGCTACTGCTGATAGTCTACCAAGAGAAACATGAGCTTATCTGGGAGCTGATAATAAAGTGCAAGCATATGTTAGCAAAAAGGTCTTCCCAAAATGTTGTGTAAGCATCATTTTCTTGTTTGTTGGGAAGGGGACAGGTCATACGATTAGTTTTGATAAGTTTTTGGTACAGTTGCTCTCAACAATTCTTGCAGCCATGGGGAATGATAATCGTTGTTAGTATGAGATGTTTTCTGCAGAAAAAATATCTTCCTTGGTTTGGCCCTATAGAAAGAGTTGAAAAAGGGTCCTTTGGCAGAGCAGATGATGAAGTCATTACGCGCTGACAAGATGTAAAGTGGCCTTCAGAAGCATTAGTTTAGATAGATGAGCACGATAAGGTGGATTCATCCCTATCTCTGGTGATCTTGAAAGCCTCGACCTAAATTTCAGGACTTGGAGGCCTCTCAGCTGTACCTCCTTATCTCCAAGTAGCTTCTACCAAAATAGATTTGTCATAAAGTCAATAGAATCCTAAATCTGAAGGTTGTGTTTGGTCTGTCCTTTCTCTCAAGACAAATGGAAGTTGATCTTCCAGAGCTCTAAAGTAGAATTAAACTTTTTTATCGAGAAGTTGGTGTGTTCCTGCAAGGAGGCAACTTAGCTCAGTGCTGCGTGGAGCTCTTTGCCCCTTCTGATCTGGAAGGGCTGCTTTGGTTTCATGGGACCATTCCCTGCTCCCAGATGTAGCACAAAGTAGGTGGGTGTCATTCTTGCTGGTGCCTGTCCTTTGACAGAGGTGAGAGGGTTAGGGGCTTGATAGACCTCTCTGAGCCACCAGAACAGGCATCTCCGAGATGAATATTTTCATTATGTCTTTCTGTCTTGCCTATAGAGCAGCACAGAGGGAGGTTGTTTGGAATTTCTTTTACTACCGTCTGCAGGATTGGTTTTGTAAAAAGCAGACGCAAACCCAAGCAATGGCGAGAGGCTTAAAATCAGACTGCTATGACTTTAAGAGTGAGGGAAAAAAACTGTTAAGGAAGGAAAATAAAAATCCCACAGCCTGTTGTAGCAGCTGTAGCTTCAGATCGTGTGGAAAATGAAGGCAGATGATTCAATTTGGCCTGTGCCCCGAGTACATTTCCAAATGCTTCTGTGTGTGCGCAAGATAATGAACAAATATATTGAGATGGCACAAGATCAGTCCGAGTTTGCTGCCGCGCAAGCCGTGGAGCTCCCAGTAGGAGCGCAGTAGCTGTGCTGGGTTAATGGGGGTGAGGGTCGGGAAGCCCAGCACCTTTCAGAACAACTTAAGAAAAGAATTTGTCTCCTTTTGCCCCAGGCTCCCCGTGGCACTCAAGCGGAGCTTGTGATAAATCGAAGTGTATTTATTAATAATGAGCAGGGGCAGCGTGCCCGTGATTTGAAAATAGGTGTGCCAAATAAAAATGTGCTTTCCTCTGACATCGGAAAAGCTTAAGTAAATGGAGAGCAGGCTGATCTATTATGATTTAAAAGTGGGGGCTGAGAGCCAGCGTAGTGGTAATGAAAAAGCCCTTTTAGAGAAGCAAGACCCATTCGGGCCATTCATGTATTCCTCCACCCCCACCCCGTAAGAAGAAATAGGGAGGGGGAAGTTGGATGGGAGAGATGAAACAGCACCAGCAGTCCAGGACAGCAGAACTGGACTTTAATGAGAGCTGGAGTTATTACCGGAATGAGTTATGATATTTAATCATGCTACATGATGTCCAACAGCGCAAGGTTCATAATTCTTGGCTCCAAACATGGCTTGGGACTGCCCGCAAGCACCTGCAGCATGCAGATTGATCACGGCCTTACAAACCCACCGTACCTTGCCCCCAGTTGTTGTCTACCAAGCCAGCCCAGTCTGCAGCGCTGGCCTGCTCCCACAGAGCTGGAAATGGGGTCTTTCACGTTCTCAAACACAGATCTGTAGTTTCTGGTAAAAACTGAACCGTAGCTATTGCAGATAGCCAGAATTGCCTACACCAGCTTTTCTCTGCCGTGTGTGCTGTTGTCGGGTGTGTTATTTATCTTGCAGGAGGCTATGTCGGTCTGTTTTTTAAGCAGACTTGGGTTTAATTAATGCTTTTGGAGAATTCTGTTAACTTCAGTAATAAATTAGGCTCTGCTTGAGTAAAACTTCAGCACCTATTTAATGTTTCAGTGAATACATACTGGCATTAATGTCTTGCTGACTTAGGATTTGGATGAGGATGGGATTTGGCCTTTGGAAGAGATAAATTACCAAATAACTTCAGTTGTCCCCTTGTGCCTTTTTATTTTGTTCCAGCTTAGCTGTCCTGAAGTGACAGTAGACAAGCTACGTTTAAGAAAAGATTCCCTCCCACCCCCAAACCTGAGGAGGCGAGGCTGAGCAGCACCTTTCCAAGACCGTCTTGCTGAGCTGTGGGCATGGGCATTATTTTGAGACTTTTTGCTTCTCAGAGGACTCCTAAAATATTTTGAGCAGACCTAAAGGCAGTGCGATCAAATATACTCAAATTCGACCCACATATGCTTCTACCTGCTGTTCCCTGAGCTGCTGTTTTGGCTCTGTTACGCTGACTGGAAAGCACCGTCTGGCAGGGCCTGGAGAGGGGCCTTCACTGCCGTCAGAGCACAAAATAGCAGCGGGCCGTATGGGTACTTTCAGACAAGCAAAGTCATGCTGGAGAGGGGGTTCCTTCCTAAATGCTCCTTGTTAGTGATTTAGTGCTTTTCTGAACAGTAGTAGGGCAGCTTTGTCCAAGTGGAAAGGCAGCTTCCTTCAGTCGGCCCTCTCCTTCTCAGGCCTACATTTAGGGGAGTTGTTCAGCTGCTCTACCTGGGGTAATTAGTAATGGTGGCTGGTGATGCTCTCATGGCTGTGCGAGCCTTTGTCAACGTGTTGTACAAGAGGATGCAGTGCGTTTTGCGTATGAATCTGGGGAGTTGCTTGTTCGGGTGTGTGCCGTGCTGAGGCGGCCATGCTGTCCCCAGGCTGGGCTTGGGAGCAGGGCAGGGGCTGGGAGCCCACCTCGCCTCTGGCCTACAGAGCCTTTACAGACTCTAAAAATGAGCTTTTCAAAGGGAGAGGAATACTATATTGTATAGTAAAGCTCAGTCAGGGAACACAGTCAGGAGGAATTTCTGCAACCTAAGCAAAAACACCTAGAGAAAATCGCTAGAAATCAAGCAGCCAAGCCAGAAGCAACTTTGGGGAAGAAACTTTTGACCACTTTGCTAATACCCAGGTCTGCAGAGAGTGCCCATGGAACCAATGCATCCATTTAGCAGAACAACTTGTCCTCCTAGTTGGGTCCTGCATGTGGCTCATTAGGGTAATTACTGATGAATTAAGGCAGCTTGGCTCAGCGCTCGGGCTGCGGGTGTGCGGGCTCCCCTGCTGGCAGGCAGCAGGTGTAAATGAACAAGATCTGTCAAAAAGGCTGATGACCCTCTTAATTCACAGCAGCAAACTGGGGACAGAGGTAGTGCAGCAAGTTTAATAATTGATATTTACTTGGAAAGGTTAATGGCAGCAGTGATGCTTCTAATTTGCTTGCCCGTGCAAGACCTTGTCAGGTCAAATTGTCTCAATTTGTTACCGTGGGTGTAGGTGTAGTTTTCCTTTAATGAAATTTGGAGAAAAGAAACAGGTGGTGTTGGGAGCGGACTGTAACTCAAGAAAAACAGCAAAAGGTTGGAGTCTGGTAACAGGTTGGGTGAGTCTGTGCTAACTTTGAACAGCTGGCAGTTTAGTCCTTTTGAATAATTCTGCTGAATGTTTGTGCTTGGGAAGGTGAAAGGATTTGGAATGGCATAATTTGTTTTTCCTTTAATTTGCAGCTGTCTAGGAGATGTTCAGGTCAAAAGTGTAATAATTTTGATAGGCTTTGATGTGTTCCTAGGTGGGAGCACTGGGGTTGTGGATCAGAAATCAAGAAAGCCACAGAATTCAATGGGAGTTTCTGTACTGTGTTTAGGGAAATTGTAATTCTGTCCTGTAATAGTCAAGTGGTTCCTATTTCAGGGAGAAACAAAGCACCAGTTATGTCTGGAGGCTTTGAAATTGGCAGGGCGGGGACTTTCCCTCCAGGAGGTTC